>NW_006284838.1:2044764-2046694 GCF_000327345.1 Myotis davidii | reverse complement strand
GGGGGGGGGGGGGGGGGGGAGCGGGGTGAGGGAGAGTGGGGGAAAGGGCTTAAAAGGAAAATCTCATGCATGGCCCTTCCCACCCCTTGCAGATTAATTAAAACAAAATCTCTGGGGGTGGGGACCCAGGCATCTTAGTTTTAAAAATCCATCCCGATGATTCCAGCTGCAGCGGAGGGTGAGAAGCGCCAGGCTGTGGAAATCTCTGCCCCACTGCAGAGCTGGGCTTTAATGGAGTCATTTACGAAGCTGCCAGCTGTTCCTTGTTGGCTGTGCCAACAAAGAGAACAAGCTTGTGGCATTTTATTTCTATAAAATACAGTCAATAGTTCCGACTGTAAACAAGGGAAGGTTCCCAAAGCCTATGCTTCAGAGAAAATTGGGGTCTGGGCTCAGCTGCCAAGAGGGGGAATTCAGAGGCGTGGGAGGAGTCTCCTTGAAGAAGAAAAAGGGGCGGGCCATCATTTCAGAAGCTTCAAAATTCCTGATTTTGGGAAGGAGGCTGGTGCATACGGTGGGCAGGGCCGGGCAAGAGGGCAGGATGAAGTGCATCTACCCTTGAGGTTCAGAGTCAAAGGAAGGACTCTGGCAGTCTAAGGAGGACTTGGCTGCCTGGAGCCCGACGTCCCACCTCGAGGCTAGGGCTCTCCGGGCCCTGATTAGACTGTACCCTGCCAGCCCTGGGTATGGCTGGGTGGGGCCGGCAGAGGAGAGGAGTACTAGGCAGCGTGAGGACTCCCCTCTGTGCTCCTGAGCAGGGTCTCCTTCCCTCTTAGCACTTGTTACCCTGTAGGACACCGAGTGGGTAACAGTTACAACTTGATATAAACTTGTATCAGGGTAACAAGTGCAGTTACATGATATTTGTGTAAAAAAGTGACATATTTTCTAATTTTTCTAAAAAATGCAAAATCCGGCTCTGAGATTCAGCTTATGAAGAAGCCAGTCCAGCCATTCCTGGGCTCTGCTTGGGGCTCCAAGGCTGACCTGATCCACGGTGGCTGCCTGTTCCCTTTCCTTTGCTTTGTCTGCTAGCAGTGTGGCTGCTTCCCTGGGAAGGCTGCTGGGAGCATGTCTGATTCCCAGTGAGGGCAGAAGCTCAGACCCTGCCCTCCTGCTGCTGATCGGAGGGCTGGACAGCACTCTCTCCAGGCCCAATGCTCAAAGCTGCAAACTCCTCATCGTAGACCAGCCATTCCCATGGGGGAACTTGAAAAACTACGATGACTGGCTTTCACCTCAAGGTTTTCTGATTTAATTGGCCTGAATGGAGTCTGAGCATAGTGACTTTAAAAAGTTCCAGGTGATTCTAACCTGCAGCCAAGCTTGAGAGCTACTGCCAGCCCGATTCCTCCTCTCTGGGCCTCGAGAAGGTTCACCACCAGCTGCCTGCAGAGGGGGAGTGGTCAGCATCAACACAGGATGCCAAGTTTCCCAGCCGCCCAAGTCCAGTGCCGTTAAAAGCCTGTGCAGGCTGAAGGCAGTGCCACAGGGTGGTTCTCAGGGGCCAGTGTAGGGCCACTTGCCCAGATGTTTGAAATACAAGCTTATGCATGCACTCGCCCATTGGGTAGAGGAAGCCCACGCCTTCGGTACTGAAAGCCCTGGGTTTCTCTGGGGAAAGACAGTTATTTCTAAGCCAGGTTATACTATACTAGTTTACTTGTCTGTATCACCTAGAACCAGTTCCACGGGACCAGGGACCACATCTGTGAGTTTACTGCTACCTCCCTGCTCTCTAGGACAGAGCCTGGTGCTCAGCCAGTTGTCACGGCAAGAACAGATAGTGCCTAAAGGATGGGTGGGTGGATGGGTGGATACATTATGAGTGCATGGATGGATGGATGGATGGATGGATTGATGGTTGGATACATGATGCATGTATGTGTGTATGGGTGGGTGGGTGGATACTTGGTGAGTACATGGATGG
>NW_006284838.1:2044226-2044595 GCF_000327345.1 Myotis davidii | reverse complement strand
ATATATATGTTGGTGGATACATGATGAGAATATGTATATATGGGTGGGTGGGTGGATACATGATGAATACATGTATATATATGGGTGGGTGGGTGGATACATGATGAGTGTATATATATATATGTTGGTGGATACATGATGAGAATATGTATATATGGGTGGGGGGGTGGATACATGATGAATACATGTATATATATGGGGGGGATGGATGGGTGAGTGGGTGGATACATGATGAGTACATGGATGGATGCGTGGGTGGGTACATGATGAGTGTGTATATATATATGTATATATATGGGTTGGTGGGTGGGTGGGTGGATACATGATGAATACATGGATGGATGGGTGGGTGGGTGGTTACATGATGAA
>NW_006284838.1:2008335-2044123 GCF_000327345.1 Myotis davidii | reverse complement strand
ATATATATGTTGGTGGATACATGATGAGAATATGTATATATGGGTGGGTGGGTGGATACATGATGAATACATGTATATATATGGGTGGGTGGGTGGATACATGATGAATACATGTATATATATGGGTGGGTGGGTGGATACATGATGAGAATACATATATATAGGTGGGTGGGTGGATACCGATGAGTACATGGATGGACGAGCCAGGATCACTCCCTCCTGAGAGGCTCTGGACAACCAGCTTCTCACTGGGGTTTACGGTTCTTTTCAAAAGGCAGAATTGGCGAGGGACATCTGAAAGCAGGGCAACCTATAAATCCAAGTTTTTAAAAGGCCAGCACCTCAGAGCCCTGTGAAGATTTATTTTTGCTATTCACGTAGCTGCAGTTTAAATTTTATAAGAGCAGCCACTGCGGCCTCTTTGTCTTGTGACATGCAGACCCCAGGACTGAGGAACAGAAAGAAAGGGCATCCCTAAGAAAGCCATCAACCTCAAAGATGACCTTTCAGATACAATGGTTTATAAAAGAAGAAAATACTAGTAAATGCTGTGAGAAAAGACTAAGATTTCTTCCTTTCATTCTTTCCCAGCTACTGTTATTCCCGGAGGAAGTGCCTTTGAGCTGCCTTTTACCGCAGCACTGTGGAGGCCTCCCTGCAGCCTGAGCAGAAGGGCGTCACCCAGGCAGAGCCGCCTAAGCACTGGTGGGGGGGAGATGGGAGAACGTGAGGTGGCTGTTGTCAACCCCTGTCCCGGCCTGCTTCATTCCAGCCGTTTCCAACCAGCCCGCAGACCTGCAGGCCTTCGCCTCCCTTCCTAGTGAGTGAGGAGGAAGCTGTTCATGTCCCTGCAGCAAGTCTACCTTCGGCCGGACTCAGAGCTCTGGGCCCTGCCGGGAAAGTCTGGGTGTTCCAGGGAGCTGCGCTCTACTGGGCGAGGCAGCAGGACAGGAGGGCAGGTGGGAGTTTTTGCTCCTCAGAGATCTCATTGGAGGACCGGGTTTCGCTGTTCAGATCGAGCATGTGTAGAAAGCATTAATTTATAAACTCATTCATTTACTCAAAATTGCTAGCTGCCAGAGCCCGGCACTATGGATTCCTAATAGAATGTAGACACTGAAGGTAAGAGCAGAAATAACAAGACTGATTCAGATGCTGATGCGACGGAATTGAAACGGGGTACAATGGGTAGTGACTGGTGAGTGCAGGCTGCTTTGGATTGGGTGGCCAGGAAAGCCCTCTTTGAGGAGGTGACATCTGAGCTGAGGTCTGAGGGACAAGAAGGAGCCAGCCATGCAGAGGTCCAGGCAAACGGAGCAGCTGTGTCCAGCCTGTGGTGGGAATGAACCTCATGTGCTTGAAGGACAGAAACAAGCAATTGAGCTTTAGTCCTAGACTGATAGGAAGTATGGCAGGGGTGGCTAACTCTTCACCAAGCTCTTTTCTTCACCTGGTGCCCAAGTCTTGTGTATTTTCTATATAAGACCTTGACGTTTGGTGTGCTGATCTGATTACGTTTCGGCCAATGGAATGTGAGTGCAAGTCATAGAGGCCACTTGCAGTCCTGGCCTGTAAAGTCCTGTGCCTGTCTTCCATGTCCCTTTCCTTCTGCTGGTTTGATGGGAATGAGCAAGGTGGTGTTGGGAGCCATGTTCTGAAAATTTGAAAAATATTGTCAGTTTATATTTTGGAAGCACAGATGGATTCCTGTTTTGGATACTAGTTAGACACTGACAAGACTATGCCCACTGCCAATTCAGAAGGCATATAGACTACCCTCACTTCTGACACCAACTACAAGCTCCGGGACTTTTTAACTCCTTCATGGTTGATAATTCACTGGAAGGACTCACAGAAAGCACTGAAAGCTGTTATACTCATGCTTATGGTTAATTATAAGGAGAGGCACAGATTAACATCAGCCAACCACATTCTAGTAGAATCCAGACACACCACCATGGAGCTTCCACTGTCCTGTCCCTGCAGAGCCAGACAAGACAGCATCGCTCTCCCTATGTGCTGTGTGACAATGTGCCCACAGCACTGCAACCAGGGCAGCTCCTCCAAGCCTCCGCACTGGGACTTCTTCTTGGGGCCCCATCACGTAGGCATGATTGATGGCGCCTTGGATGATCTTAATTTCCAGTCTCTCTGGTTGCACTGATACCACGTTACTTAATTCTTGCAGCATAAATCACATTGCTAGGCTATTTGGTGTGATCCAAGGCTCTCAGACAAATAAAGACACTTCCATTAGGCATGGCGTTCCAAGGGCTTAGAGATAACCTCCCAGAAGCCAAGTGCAAAGAATAGACTTCTTTATAGGCAAGACACCATTTTTCACTGCACAACATCTAATGCAAATGCGAAACAAACAGTTGGATAGGAGTTGGGAGCTCAAGAGAAACAGCAGAGCTAGAGCTAAAATGGTTGGGGGCGGGGTGGTATTAGATATAGGGGTGTTATTAAAAGCCAGTGGTACATAGAGGAGGCCTGAGAGCCCAGGACAAAGCTGGGACACCCCACCATTTGGAAGAGCCCCACGAACCCAACTTAACAAAGGACACTGAGTGGTATCAGCCAATGGGGTGGGAGGAAACCAGATACGTTCAGAGAGCTTCTGAGGTACATGGTTAAAGGTATCAGTCTTAAACAAAAGAGCATTTGAAGGAAGAAAACTTACTAGTATTTAATGGAATTCTTAATATATATTAAGGCATGCTTTCATTGTACATAATACCCTATGAGCTATTTCTATACATTCTCCATTTTATAAAATCACTAACATTTAGTAAGTGCTTAATGTGAGTTAAGAGTGGTGTTCACTTGTGCACAAGATTCTCTGAGGAATCTTCTCTATCAAATTCTCCCCCTTGTAGAAGAGGCATTCAGTCCTCAGAGGGTAACATCACTGGATCAACTGGAGTTCCTTCAAGTCCATCTGACTTCAGAGCCCTTGCGGTTAAGAACTAGGCAACACAGTTTCAGTCTGGGCAGCAGGGACCGCGGAAGGAATAAGGGGTCCTTGACTGGATTTAAGAGGTGCTTTCTGCAGGGCCCCGTTTGGAAGCAGATGCAGAACCGCGCTGGTAGCAGCAGAGGGCAGACGGAGAGCCTCAGTGGGTTAGACACAGGAAGGCCTTCCGGGAGCTCGGGCTCTGAGGCAGGCCCAGCTGCTGAGGCTGGTGAGCCATGGTCCGGGAGGGTGGACCCAGGTCCTCCTTCCAGGTCGCCCTGCTGCTCCTCATATGTGAGAGGCTACCCCTGGGTCCAAGGTAGGATTCCTTCTATGCCAGTGGTTCTCAATCTTCCTAATGCCATGACCCTTTAATACAGTTCCTCATGTTGTGGTGACCCCCAATTTCATTGTGACAAATTGAACATAATTAAAGCATAGTGATTGATCACAAAAACAATATGTAATTATATCTGTGTTTTCCAATGGTCTTAGGCGACCCCTGTGAAAGGGTCGTTTGACCCCCAAAGGGGTCACGACGCAGAGATTGAGAACCGCTGTTCTATGCTTTGTGGGCCACAGTCCCCGCTCCTCTCAACTTTTTCTTCCTGTGTCTTCAGTGTTCTTAAATGGAAGGCCGCTAAACAATAAGCCGCAGTTAAGCGCATGCCTCGTGGTCATTGCTATCGGGAGCTATACTGAACACGAATGATGTGCCGGGGGCTGTGTCAGGTGCATCTCAACCACCCAACGAGGTAGGTATTACTCTTCCCATTTAAAGGCGGGAAACCTCAGGAAGGCGGCAGAGCCAGGACCAAACTCCAGCTGGCCTGGCCCAAAGCTCGTTCACGTCACTGCTGTGTAGAACTCTGATCAGGCCCTGCGTCACATCCCCGAGGTTGTCCAGGCCGATGTCCGAGCTTGCGCTGTCAGCCTCATTGGTTAGATATGGGATTGCTGGGTTCCTCCCTGAGCCATTAGAGACAAACCACTAGTCTTCCCTGTGTTTTGGTGAGGGACCTACAGCAGAAGCATGAGCTGTTTCTGAGAAACAACAGCTGAGGGATAATATGGAAGGTCAGCTGTGGGAGTGGAGGACAGACCTCCGGCCACATCCTGAGCCCGCAGTGTTTGCGCTGACCCTGGAGCTCAGCCTGGCCTCAGGCTGGGAGGTGGGTGCTGGGGTGGGTGCGGGAGTGATCTTCCCAATACCTTTGTGTTTGGCCTGTGAACCTGATGACGAAGGCTGTTCAGTTAAAAAAGTGGAGATGAGGTTCCACAACCTCCTTTGAGCCTCCTGCCAGCCCTGGAGACCCAGAGAGGCTGAGCCAAATGCCCAAAGTCACTTCGTCAGTTAATGTAGAACAGGGACGCCCCGTGCTTTCTGTTCTAATGTGCTGCCTTCACAAGGGACTGAATCTGCCAAACAGCCTTGCCCAAGGGCCCAGTCAGAGGAGTGCCACCTCCTTCCCGAGGCGGAGAGGAGTGTGAGAAGAGAAGGAATGAAGACAGTAGCTATTGTGTTTCTCCAGGAGAAACATTCTGCACAATTTGATTATCCCCACATCCAAACCAGGCAGGGCAGCTGGGCTACTAGCTAATTCCGATTCTTGCCCATGCATGGAGGCCATGGGGTAGCGGATGCTTAGGAAGCCTTATTGTCACATTAATGCAGGTGCTTGGAGTGATTATGCTGTGAAATTTACCTGGCAGCTCAGCAGTGAAATTGCGGCTAATTAATTTTGCCTGACTTGATGGGATCCTCTTTATTCTTAATCCTCTCTGCTCTTTGAAGATGAGGGAGGGAATATGGATAGAAATGTAAGCTCTAACTGAGGGAGGGAATATGGATAGAAATGTAAGCTCTAACTTGCAAAATCACTTCTGTGTGCGGCTACCTGGCATTTTCCCTGCAGGCCACATGGGGTTTCCAAGCACAGACATTCTCTTCTCCCAGGGTCTGTGTGGAAAGAAGGCTGAGGTTCTTAGGGGTTTCATTTGCTTCCAGCAGGACTGCAGAGGAATTGAAAATAAGGAATCTAGCAGAGGAAGGAGAAAGGGATTGAAGAGTCCCGCTGTGCAGATTTGATGGAGAAATTTAGAGAACGTTTTAGAGCTGGAGAAGTTCTTAGAAGTCAGCCATTCTATCCCAGCCCTGACTCATGAAACCGTGGTTCTCTTTGAGTTAGTTTGGACTGAGCCTTGACCTGAAAGGGGTAAGCTTGGGTAGAAGCCCTGGGGCTATTGTCCGGTGCTTGGTAACATTTGAAGATAATTTGTGGCTGAAGGGATGGGCAGCTGATCCAGGCAGGCCATTTAGGTCCATCTGAACCACGACTACTATCTAGTTGCTTTGGCAGTAGTGGGGCTCCTGCACCTCTCTAGGTCTCAAGCTTAGAAAGAATAGCAGGAGTCCCTCCAGCTGAGACTGCATGTCCCCAAGGCATAGTCCTTTGAGGAACTTTGTAGAAAGTTTTGCTAATCAAAACCAGGGTCCTTCCAAGCCCAGATGCTTCTCAGAATTCTCTTTTCTTCCTTGTCTGGGCCCTGTCTATGTTAGTGTTCCCACCAGCCATTCTGACCCACAGCCTAGGTAAGAGGTAGAAGCAGGCTTTCCATCTTTCCAAAGATGGGTGCCACCATCTTTGAGGGTGAGGCAGTCAATTAGCAAATTCCCTCCTTATTGGCTGTGGGTGCCACCATTTTTGAGGGTGGGGCAGTCAATTAGCATATTCCCTTCTTATTGGCTGTGGGTGTTGCCATCTTTGCAACTGCATGAGGGTCAATTAGCATATTCCCTCTTTATTTGCTAGGATGGCACCTTTGTCATGTTGAATGAACCAATATGTATATATTATTATTAACTGAAGTCCATAGTCAAATCAGACTACTGATTTTTACCTAATGTCCCCTTTCTCTTTCAAGATCCCATCAGGGAAACCATCTTATATTTAGTGGTCATGTCTCTTCGGCTCCCCTTGGCTGAGCAATTTCTCAACCCTACCAAAGGGTTTTAAATAGGGGTGTTATCTGGTTCTATTTGAGTTTTGAAAACTCTGGGACTAGAGTGATGGAGGGTGGTTGCTCCTCAGAGATGGGTCTCAGGGACTAAAGGGTGACAGGTGGGCTTCCTGGCGTCTGGGCTCAGACCCTTGGTCTGTGGGGCAGGGGTCTGAGAGGTGAGCTATGCTGCTGGATCAGGGCCATGCTCTGCCCCTGCCAGAAGCACTGTCAAAGATCTCTTCCTTTTATCTGGGTGTTTAGACTTATTAAGGTAGCTCAGTTTTTTATTTATGTCTGTGCACTTACATTGGTCAGCAGGTATTGCCCATTTCATTCTGTTGTTTATTTATTTTAATTTTTCCTCTTTTGTCTTAATCAGTCTTGTCAAAGTTCTGTTTTTAATTTCTTCAAAGATCTTGCTTTCGGTTTTATAAAATGTCTGTTATTTTGATAATCTATTTTATTTATTTTTGCCTTAATTTATCTACTATTTCCAGCTTTCTTATTTCTTTTCTTTGCTCTGCTATATTTTTTTTGCAACTGCTTGAATTGAATGTTTTTAATTTCTATTTTTCTTGATGAATTTATGAATATCTGAAAAGTTCTGCTTTAGCTATTCCCACAGATTTTGAAATCGAGTGTCTTGTTACTGAGTTTTAAGTATTTATTAATTTCAGTTATAATTTTTTTACCCTAAAAGGTATTTAGTAACATGTGTAATTTTGCTTTCTGATATGTGGGATTTTGAACTTAACATTTTGTTGGTAATTTCTATTGCCATTGTATTACGAGTAGAGAACATATCTCTGTGATAGTGAGTCCTTAGAACTTATCAACACTTCCATGACCTAGTTCATGGTCATTTCTTGGTATATGCTAATTGTTTAATTAAAAAGATTGCAGAAAAGAATGCATACTCTATATTTATTGGGTGTGAAGCCCTCTGTATTCAGTAATTGCATAATTCAGATATTCTATATATTTTTTCTAATTTTTATTGTTTTAGTTACCAGTTTCTGAGGGGGTATTAAATTCTCACCTGTAATTGTTGATTTATGTATTTCTTCTCACAGTTCTATGAGTTACTGCTTTATAAATATTCATAATTATACTTCCTTACTCTATTATTCCTTTTGATCAATATGTAACATTACTCTTTGTGCTTTGAATGCCGCAAAGATATTAAGATTGCGGTTCCAGCTTTCTTTGGCTTCATATTCGGTGTATATTTCCCCATTAATTTTTTTTTTAGTTTTTCTCTATATTTTGGTTTGAAACATGTCTAAGACAAGATATTGGTGGATATTATTTTCTTTAATCAATGTTGGAGTCTCATTTCAAATTGGTAAGTTTAACCCACTTGGAGTTTTTTATTATTAGATTAGAACTTACATTTGGCATCTTATACCATATATTCTATTTGCTGTGTGTTTTCCCTTATTCCTGTTTTTCATTGGGTAGGTTGAGTTTTTTGCCACTGACATAAAAGCCATACACTCTATTTTGCCCTTATTGTGACTTCCTTCTCTGGTCTAACTGAACTGGCTGTCATTGCCATCCCCCCTCCCCAGCCGCGTCCTCAGGTACCAGCCCCCTTCCGCGCGCTCTCGAGCCTCTGTACCTCTGCACTTTACTTCCGCAGTTCCTGACCCTCAATGTGGTTTTCTCTTTTCTTCTAGTTGTAGAATTTCCACTCCACCAGCCTTCCTGTAGTTCTGGATGTTGACCATCCTGTCCTTTTATTGCGTTTCTGACGTTGTTGTAGGAGGCAGCAATCTCGGTGTTCCCCAATGCCGCCATCTTAGTTTCAAGGCCTGGAATTTTTTATTATTAGATTCGAACTTACATTTGGCATCTTATACCATATATTCTATTTGTTGTGTGTTTTCCCTTATTCCTGTTTTTCATTGGGTAGGTTGAGTTTTTTGCCACTGACATAAAAGCCATACACTCTATTATACCCTTATTGTGACTTCCTTCTCTGGTCTAACTGAACTGGCTGTCATTGCCAGTGTTGTTAAGTAAGAGGAGTGAGAATGGGCATCCTTGTATCCAACTGTAGAAAGAATGCCTTCAAGCGATTCCCCATTAAATGTGATGTATGCTGCAAAGAACTATATTCTCTATATTATCAAAGTTAAGGATAAAACTCATTTCCCCTCTCTTCACTTGGCCCCAGTTCATGAGGAATTTAAGTCATTCATTTCATACATTCTTACTTGCCAGGCTTGTTCATACAGTCATGTATCACGTAACCATGGGGATATGCTCTGGGAAATGTGTTGTTAGGCGATGTTGCCATTGTGAGAGCATTGCGGAGTGTATTTACACAAACCTAGATGGTATAGCCTACTACACACCCAGGCTGTATGGGATAGCCTGTTGCTCCTAAGCTCCAAGCCTGAATCCCATAGGCAATTGTAATAGAATGGCAAGCATTTGTGTATCTAAACATAGAAAAGGTACAGAACAAATATGGCATAAAAGATAAAAAATGGTGCACCCGTGTGGGGCACTTGCCATAGAGCTGGCAGGACTGGGCGTTGCTTGCCCTGGGTGAGTCAGTGAATGAGTGGTGGGTGAATGTGAAGGCTGAGGATATAACCATCTACTACTGCAGACTTTATAAACACTGTACACATAGGCCACAAAAATTCATAAAAATATTCTTATTTCTTCAATGATAAGTTAACCTTAGCTTTCTGTAACTCTTTATAAACTTAAAAATTTTAGATTTTCCACTTTTTTCAATAGAACTTAGCCTAAAACAAACAGTTGTGTATTTTATACAGCTGTGCAAAAATATTTTCTTTCTTTATATCCTTATTTGATATTTCTTTTTTCTATTAGTTACTTTTTTCTTTTTTTTACTTTTAAATTAAAAACCAAGACACAGACACACACGTTCGCCTAGGCCTACACAGGGTCAGTATCATCGCTGTCACTGCCCTCTGCTTCCACATCTCGTCCCACTGGAAGGTCCTCCGGGGTGAGAACACGCACGGAGCTCTCTCCTCCTATGGTGACAATGCCTTTTCCTGGAACACCTCCTGAAGGACCTGCCAGGCTCTTCTTGGGAGGCTGTCACTCTTTTCAGAAATGTGTCCATGGTGTTTGCTTGATTTGTTTCTTTTTTTCATCATGGATTTACTCATAAGTAGGTAATGTACCATGAACATTATTTCCGTGTTAATGAAAATCTTTAGGGTCCCTATTTTCAGACTTTTCAAGGAGCTTCTTAAAAAGCTTCTGCTAAATCCTTCACTATGAATTTTCTTGGAGGTCCTTCAGCTGTTTCTTCCTCTTTAGCTATGTGTTCCAGTTCCAGCAACTCCTTATTAGTTGATTCCTCAGGAACCACCTCTGGGCGCTCCTCAGTGTCATCCTCACCCACGCCCAGGTTAAGGTGTTCGCCATCCCAGTCACAGCCTTATTGATTTCTGCAACTGCTCATCCTTGGCAAATCCTTTGAGGTCATGGACGAAACTCTTAGGTGTTGTCTTCCAGGTGCCATTCATACACCCCTTGGTGACAATACCCCAAGCCCAAGCAAGGCTCTTGATGCCATCATAGATGGTGCAATCCTTCCAGACTTGTATCGGTGTTTTCTGAGTGTCTTCCATAGTTGCAGCGATAGCCTGGACAAAGTAATTCTCAGATAGTAGGCTTTAAAAGCAGCTATAACTCCTCAACCCACTCATGGGTAAAAGAGATGGTGTTTTTTTCTTTAAAAAGCTCCCAATATAGTAGTATATATATTTAATCCTTACCCAAGGATATGTTTTATTTATTTTAGAGAGAGAAAGAGAGGGAGGGAGAGAGCGAGAGAGAGAGAGAGAGAGAGAGAGGAGAGATCTGTGTGAAAGAGAAACATTGATCAGCTGCCTCCTGTAAGCGCCCCAACCAGGATTCAAACCTGCAGCTTAGATATGTGCCCTGACTGGGAATCGAACCCATACATCTTTTTGGTGGATGGGACAACACTCCAACCAAATGAGCCATGTGGCCAGGGCAAAGAGGTGGTGTTTGGAGGGAGAAACATCACTTTGATATTGAGATAAAGATTACCAAGAAACAGAAGAAGTCCAGGAACACCATAAAGAACAAGCAAAATTTTGAAAAGTATGTTATTCATTTCACTGGCATAGCAATTCAGGGGGCATCTTGGAGGAAGAGCTGGTCATCCATGATTTCTTAGTGCCCCTGTAGCACACTGGCAGTGTGTGCTTACTGATCGGCTTAAAGGTCTGCGGTTCTCACTGAGCCACATCACCAACGGTTTCCATGTGTTGTCTGCAACACTGCCTCCAGCAAGACTGTTATCCTATCCTTAAAAGCCTTGAATCCTGGCACTGACTTGGCCTCCTTATGAATGAAAGCCCTTTCAGGCATTCATTCCAGAATAGAGAGGTTTCATCCATATTGAATATTTGCTCTGGCAAGTAATTCTCCCCCACAATTATCATCTAGTTTCCAAAAATTCTTCGGCTTTCTTCACATCAGCACCTGCAGACTCACCACTCACTTTTGCATCATGTAATGGATAACAATTCTTGAACCATTTAAAACATCCAGAGCTAGCAGTAAATTCAACATTCTGGTTGGGTCCAGACTTTTCTTTCAATGTTGCAAATAAACTCTTTGCTTGGGTCGTGATCATCGTAGTGCTGAGAAGGATAAGCTTCAATCCAGGCCAGTAGAAGTTTCTCCATGTCTGGTAGCCCTTATCAAATTGTTGTTAGTCTGTTGCCTTCAATAAAGTAGATCCTTTAGCAGCTTCTGTCCCTTTGTTCTTGTTCTTCAAGATGGTAGTGTGGAGTGGGACATGCTTGAATACCATCCATGATTTTTCAACTTTCACCTTGAACTTTGTTTCCAGGTCAATCACTTGAAGTGGCCTCTCTCTGGCAACATTAGCAGTGGATGTTGGACACTTAGGGGCCACAATGAACTCAACAATATGAGATTAAGTCCAGCAGAAGACAAATGATGTAATCAAGAGACCCAGTTAATGCTAGGGTAACAGGGCATATTGTTAAATAACAAACAGTGTGTGTTTTTTAAATAAATAGAAAGAGTACACTCTAAAATAACAATTAAAACTATAGTAGTGTAAATGCATAAGCCATTATCGTTATTAAGTGTTTTGAACTGTACATAATTGTATGCGCTATACTTTCATATGACTGGCAGCTCAGCAGGTTTATTTACACCAGCATCTCCACAAGCACTTGAGTAATGCCTTGTGGGATGATGCTACGACATCACTAGCGGATAGGGATTTTTGAGCTTCATTATAATCTATGGGACCACCATTGTATATGCCAGTGATTCTCAACCTTCCTAATGCCACGACCCTTTAATACAGTTCCTCACGTTGTGGTGACCCCCAACCATAAATTTATTTTCATTGCTACTTTATAACTCTAATTTCGCTACTGTTATGAATCATAATGTAAATATCTGATATGCAGGATGTATTTAGGCGACCCCTGTGAAAGGGTCGTTTGACCCCCAAACGGGTCGCGACCCACAGGTTGAGAACCGCTGGTATATGCAGTCTATCACTGACCCACATGTCATCATGTGGCGCATGACTATAGACCTTGGAACTTTTCTGAATGAGCATATGTTAATATGTAAATGTATACATTTTCTTTTGCAGAAACAAGTGTTATATTAATACTAGAAGCCTGGTACACAAATTCGTGCACACTGAAAGGAAATTAATTAGAAGAAATATTTTAATATCGTTATTCGCCCTTTCTCTATAATAGAAGTGCCAACCTAATTCACAATCCACAATGACAGCAGGAAACACACATGTGCAATTGGCTCCAGTGAGAGCTTTATATATATATAGATCAACTTGCTTAATTAGACCTGCTTTCTGATTTAGCTAAACTTTTTCCAGCCCAGTGAAGCACCCCAATCTCTCTTTCAGGTAGTTGCCAGCAGCACAGCAGTAAATATGAACATGAAGCAGGTCACGCAGGGAGAACAAAGGGTACAATATTTAACTGCAGCCATGTTTGACTATATTCTGTGCAGTGAGAAAACCTGAAGTCATTTTCAAGGTCCACCATTTCTTACTTCTTTTCAGTCGGGTCAAGTTTCTAAACTTTCAAAATCTTCATTTTCTGGCTAATGAAAAAAAATAGGATTCTACCTAGTCTCCTATATACCTACACTAGGACTTCTGTGAGGATCAAATGAGATGAGGCATGGGAAAACGCTTCACAGACATTTGGTTAAGGTGTAAAATGTTTGCAGCTGGCTATAAAGCAAGTTGTGTTCCGGGGCTGAAGACACTCCAAGGAGGCTAGTCGCTAGGGAGAGGAAGCCTGGTGTTGCTATGTGACGTAATTATCCAGTGCCCACAGCCACTGTTTCAGGGCTGGGCTGGGCTGTGGGCTGCATTTTGTGCCATGGGGTCTCAGCAGGGTCTGTTGCAGTTTGGTGGGGTGTCGCTCCTGGGTAGTGGCAGGGTCTGTGTCCCACTTGGGGGAAGCTGAGTGTTGCTTTGTTGGCACCAGGTCCGTGGTGCTGTTTCTTTGTAAATGGCAAGTGCATGTCATGGCAGTTCCTGTGTTGAGCATCTGCCTCCTGGTGGTCAGTGTGCATCATAGCAAGTGGTTGGACAGTCAGAGGGACACTTAGCATATTAGCCATATATATATATTAGAGGCTCAGGGCACAAAATTTGTGCATGGGTAGGGGCACTAGCAGTTGCTGGCTGCCGGCCGCCAGCGAGGCCTGCCTTCATTCTATGCCATGGTCAGCGCATATCATAGCGAACTGTCAAACTCCTGGTTGGTCAAACTCCTGAGGGGACACTGCGCATTAGGCTTTTATATATATATATATAGACTAGAGGCCTGGTGCACAAAAATTTGTGCACTCGGGGTGTTCGTCAGCCTTGCTTGTGCCCTCTCACAGTCTGGGACCCCTCAGGAGATGTCCCGGCTGGCTTAGGCCCGCTCCCCAGGGGATTGGGCCTAAGCTGGAAGTCAGGCATCCCTCTGGCAGCCCGGGGGCCCTTGGGAGATGTTCACTTGCCAGTGGGGAGCAGGCCTAAGCTGCAGTCAGACATTCTTAACGCTGCTGAGGAGGCGGGAGAGGCTCCTGTCACCACCGTTGTGCTGGCAGCCGTCAGCCTGGCTTGTGGCTGAGCAGAGCTCCCCATGTGGGAGCTCACTGACCACCAGGGGGCAGCTTCTGCATTGAGTGTCTGCCCCCTGGTGGTCAGTGTGTGTCATAGCGACTAGTCATTCTCAATTGTTCTGCTGGTAGGGTCAATTTGCATACTACCCTTTTATTATATAGGATTATATAGGATAGAGGCCTGGTGCATGTGTGGGGGCCAGCTGTTGCCCTGCAAAGGGTGTCCCAGATCAGGGTGGGGGTCCTGCTTGGGTGCCTGGCCAGCGGGATGATGACTGTTTGCGGCTGGGACTAGAGGCCCGTTGCACTAAGAGATTCGTGCAATAGGCCTTCCTTCCCCTGGCTGCTGGCACTGGTTTTCCTCTGGTACCCAGGACCCAGGCCTTTAATCCAGCCACAGTGAGGCTTGGCTTCTCCAGTCTTCACTCTGGCCAGAGCCTTCAGTCTTAGCTCCACACCTGAATATGCAAATTAACCACCAGCTTTGTTGGGTTAATCTGCATACTCACCCTGATTGGTTGGCAGAGAGGCAGAGTGATGGTTAATTTGCATGCTTCTCTTTTATTAGTATAGATAGATAACAATCATGAAGTAATAGTTATATTTAATATTAAGTATTGTGGAAGTGTCAGTGAGTTGTTTACCCTAATATCCATTTTCAGTTAGTAGAATCTTTGATTTTTACCAGAATACATGGCTGCATTGAATAAAGATTATATTTCCCATCATCCTTCACATTTAGGGGAGGCCATGTGATTAGATCCCAGGAAATAAGATGAAGTGGCATTGCTGTGTAATAGCTCCTGAAATGCTTTGCCCCTCTTTCTCTCCTTCATTTCTTGCTTCTTGGGATATGGATGTGATGGCTGGAGCTTCATGTTGGAACTCCTTAGAATTGGTGGCAACTGATAATTCTGTGGACACCCCCCCTGCCCTACCTGCTTACTGTTGGACTTTGAAACAAGGGAAACATAAACACCTACCTGCTTTAACCCAATGCTGTTTTGTGTCCCTGTTAATTGAAGCTGAACTTAATCCTAAGTGCCAGAGTTAAAATTTTGGGATGTTTATTTCATTGCCAATCATTTTATGTTATGACTTTTGTGTCATTTTGATTTAACATTTGGTCTGGGTAGCTGGTCTTCGGATTAGTTAAATTTAAGTTTGAATTCTAGTTTTGTCACTTATTAGCATAAAACTAGCACTACTTCTTATTTTTAACCTAATTTCTTGATTTGCAAATGGTTAATAACATGCATCTTGCATGACTATTGTGAGGTTAACTCTTTGTAAAGTGCTTAACAGAATGCTTATCACATAATAGCCACCTGATGCATTTTTATCATTCTCCTCTTTACTCCCCATGTTGAGGAGTCATATCCTGCTCCATAGAATAATATTCCAACATATTTCCCATAAAAATGGTTATATTTTGTTACTGAGTGACTTATCCTATGATTTCTGCCCCACTTAATAACTTTTCGATCTCCCCCTGTTAGTCTCAGGGTATCTGTGCCATTTGTCAATATCTAGGGCGGGAGTGAGTTATTGTACCTTAACTTAAAGTATGTCATGATCTATTACCTTTAAATATAATTTTCAAGGAAGGTAGAAAAATACATACTCAAACTCTTTTAGCAAAGTGACAAAGTTCAAGTTTTCTGCAGCGAGTTAGTTTGGTAGAATTTTCTTCGGTTCCTTCAGTGGGACAGGTCCTCTGGATCAGTGAGAGGTCGGACACATGTGCTGAGTGTAAACACCCACAGAGGAAGGACTGACTGGTGACAAGGGGAGGCTGCAAGTGTAAAGTGAGTGCTTATGCACCAGACTGTTCCTGAAGAGGAGTTTGAAGGGGAGAGGGCTTTTCTTGGTAGATGGTTGGAAACGTGCTGGGTAGACCTGGGAAGGACATTCTATGGAGAGATGGGCCTTCTGAGGATTACAGGTGTGAAACAGCCGGGCCTGCCTGTGCACTGGGAAATGGCTCTGAACTGGCCCAGTACAGGCAGGAACATACATTTTGTGCAGTTCTGAGGCAGGATGGATTGAAAGCTATAGGGAGACACCAGCAAATACAATGTTTTCAGAGGCTTGAGTCGGTATTTCCTAAGACCTCTGAGGCATCAGAGTGGAGGGAGGATTGGATTATTCAAGGGGCACTGCCCCTCCTCCCCCGCTCCCTCCGTCCCTCCTTCCCTCCCCTCCTCCCCCCTGCAGAGAAGGCAGGAAGCTACTGCAGTCAGCCTCCTGAGAGGCTATAAGGTCTGGAGTCAGATAATGTCACCTGGGGGTAGAGAGAAGGGAGTGTGTTTGAGACATATCACGGGGACAGAACTGACAGCGCTTGGCTACTGATTGGATAAGGAAGTTCAGGGCCGACGAGTGAATGATGAGGCCATTAGCCAGGGCAGAGCACCTGCAGGAGGAGATAGTGGGGAAGACGCTGACCTGACTTGGGACACGCTGAGATGGTGCTGTCTCTTCAGAAACCCTTTCCTCCTACCCTGCTCCTCATTTTACAGGGTGCTTCTTGAAACCAATGGACGCGTACCCGCCTCTGCTGTTGGCGTAATTGCAGCTCAGTTTCAAACGTGGCGACTGGGGAAAGGATTTCCCACGCTAGGAGGAAGCTCAGCATAGAGCGGTGTCCGAGAAATGGCACAGGAGGTTAGGAAGGCAGACTCAATGCACGGAAGTTCTTTGGGCTCAAATCCTCAGGAAATTCCTTGCAGCAAAGGCACGTGACTCTCCGTGGACAACTCCTGCGGAATCTCTGACATATGGCAAGTGTGTGGGAACAGATGGGAGGCGGAAACCATGGCCCAAACTCATGTAGGACAGTCTGTGACATGGTGGGAGCCCCACGGCCTGTGTTCAACCCCGGGAGGAGGCTGACTCAGGTCGGATTTCCCCCTAAGAGCAGCCAGGGGGCTGGGTCCTCAATGCCTGCCCACTGCTCCAGTTGGTCCTCAGGACAAGGACCGGGGTATGTGCTTCTGGTTCTCCTCCCACAGGAAGTCACCACATTAGTGGGAAAGTAAGACTGCAGGAAGGATGAGCCCAGGAAATCTGTATCATTGCCTGTCTGCAAAATGAGCTGAATTCTTGATTTTTAGTGGATATAACTCGAGTGTGTTTTTTAATGAAATGTATTGGGGTGACATAGGTTAATAAAGTTATATATGTTTCAGGTGCACAATTCTATACATCTTCTGTATATGGCATTGTGTGTTTACTAGCCAAAATTAAAACCTTCTGCTATCATATATTTGATCCCCATGACCCTTCATAACCTCTTCCTACAATCTGTGTTTTAGTAAAGGTTCTATAGATATGATTTCACAGTGGCCCCTTCAATTTCTAGCTACTCTCCTAGAATTTTGGTGATTTTAGGTGATTTTATGGTGTGGTGGGGCATTCAGCCCTGCACCAGGATGTCCTTGTTTGGACCTCTTGTTGACCTTTAAATTCTGTGGTTTTTCATAGCAGGAGGGCTGGTTTTCTAATGAGGCAGTCACAGGATAGAGCAGCCGTGGGCAAACTAGGGCCTGCGGGCCGGATCCGGCCTGTTTGAAATGAATAAAACTAAAAAAAAAAAAAAGACCGTACCCTTTTATGTAATGATGTTTACTTTGAATTTATATTAGTTCACACAAACACTCCATCCATGCTTTTGTTCCGGCCCTCCGGTCCAGTTTAAGAACCCATTGTGGCCCTCGAGTCAAAAAGTTTGCCCACCCCTGGGATAGAGGGTTTTCTACATGTCGGGATATGTGGTGAGGCGCAGGGGCATGGGCTTTGGTTCGCGGTGACCTGGATTGGAATCCTGCCCCATCAGTTATTGGCTGGGTGACTGTGACAAGCTAGCTGGTCTCTCTGGGTCTCAGTCACTTCACTATAAAATGGGGGTGATGACACCTGCTCTATGGGGCCTCTGGGAGGATTACATGAGGTAAAGCATGTCAGACACCTGGAACATAGTAGGTGCTTATTCAAGGTGACTTTCCCTCCCTCCACAGCAACTAGGAGCTGAGAGCCTGGATCCAAAGCTGCATCCACTCTCCCAGCTCGGAGAAGCTGATTCTCTGAGCATCACTTGCCTCCTCTGTGAAGGAGGATTCATGTAACTATATCTCTAATTAATTCTCTCAGATGCTCTGAGGCCCCGACGAATATTGTTGAAAGACCTTTAAGAGCCACAAAGCCCTGAGTTATTGTGATTCGAGAGGCTGTGCAGGAGGGTCAAGAAGGAGAGCGGAGGGCATGTTTGTCTATATCGGTCTGTGTGGGCAGGGTGTTCATTCAATACTCAACAGACGTTTGCTAGTGTGGGCTCAGCTGTGTCCACATTAGGTGTGGCGCCGTCTGCAGGGCTGTCTGAAGTGGGAGCTGACCTGGAGTTAAGTCAGAGGAAGAGACAAGGACTCCTCAGGGGAGACAGCATCCTGGTGCATACGCCGGGCTTCCGGCCACGGGCCACTGCGGCAGGAGTGAGCAGGGATTCCCGGCAGGACTGTCCTCCACTCAGGCCCTTTTGACAGATGTGTGAGCCCTAACCTAAATGAACCTCAGTGGGCTATATCTTTGTGATCTTCTGCAAACTAGCAGCAGCCCTGGTAGTGAGCAGACCCAAAGAATGAAATCTGCAAGAACATGGATGGACCTAGAGGGCATTGTGCTAGTGAAATAAATCAGACAGAGGAAGACAAATACCATATGATTTTACTTATATGTGGATTCTAAAAAACAAAATAAATGAACAAGCAGACCAGAAATAGACTCATTGATACAGATAATATTTTGACGGTTGCCAAATGGGAGGGGACTTGGGGGGATGGGTGAAAAGGCGATGGGATTAAGAGTTGGTTGTTACAGAATAGGTGATGGGGATATAAAGTGCAGCCTAGGGAATACAGCCAGTAATCTATATATATAAAAGCCTAGGCGACTATTATGACTGGAGGACCAGATGACTGGCCAGTAGCTATGATGCACACTGACCACCAGGGGGCAGATGCTCAATGCAGGAGCTGCCCCCAGTGGTCAGCATACTCCCACAGCCAACCTCCCAGGACTGGCCAATCTCCTGCAGTCCCTCCCCACAGCTGGCTAGGCTGAGGGACCCCACCCGTGCACAAATCTGTGCACTGGGCCTCTAGTATTGTAATAACTATGTATGGTGTCAGATGGGTACTGGGTTTATTGGATGATCGCTTTGTAAGTCATATAAAGTCTAATCACTGGGTTGTACAGCTGAAACTAATATAATGTAATTTTCAATCATAATTGAAAAATTAAAAATTATTTAAAAAATCAAAGAAGAAAGAGAAGCATGACTATTGTGTTAGACCCTGCTCTAAAACCTTACATGACTCCCAATTGCCCCCTTGTCACAAGACACCCTCTGTTCTTATATGAAATAAACACCTCTGTATTTTGCCTAAAAGTACATGAGCTTCTATGGCATGCAACCAAGAAATCATGACTAACACGGGACAAATAGCCAGAAGCCATCCTATTGTCACAGGTGCTTAGGCTGGCGAGCAGACTTGTACTTCCTCTGACCTTGTCTCTGAGCAGGAGGTCCAGCTCCATCACCCTCTGCTCCACCTTTCCTCCCTTTCTTGTCTCACCCTGAGCTTCAGGGCAGGGCACATGAAGTTCACCAGATTACAGAATAGCTTCAACTGAATTCAAACTCATTTCTGCTGAATTCCTCCCAGAGCATGTCAGCCAGTCCTCTGGTGTCTCCTCTCTCTGCTTGGACACCTGAAATGATGGGGAGCTCACCATTAAATGCGACAAGTTAACATTTTAAAGAGTTCCAGCGGTTAAAATGTCATTCTTTTATCTTTCTTCATTGAATCCAGATTTGCACTCGAAGGTGACCCAGGATGGTTCTGTTCTCTTTTTGACGTTACTTTTTAGCTATGTGAAGTCAGCTACAATAAGTGTTTAGTTTTTTCTCCTGTAAATGGAACTTCTGGGTTTTTAAATACAATTCCTCACATTATTATTTTGAATTAGCTTGACTACTCAGTTGCTTTTCTTCAGGAAGACTCTAGTTTGTCAAGGGTCTGGTTAGTATTGATCTATTCCTCTGGTATTAAAAGTTAACCTAGATGTAAATGTGTGTGTGTGTGCGCACGCACGTGTGTGTATAATACATATACACATATGTCACATTAGCTACATTTTTTGAGTGGTTCCTTTGTAGCAGGTGCATCATAGTGCTGACTAACAGCCTCTTCTAGTCAACCTAGACCCCTGACCCTCTTCACAAGTGCTGCTCACCAAGCAGGTCTACCCGCTAACACTCTCTGTTTCTAAGGCGTCCCAGGTCTTCAGAGGAACAGCAGGTTGTGGAATTTCCTTTTGCAGGAGTACAGTCTGGAATCAGCATTGCACCAGGTTAGAAGTCTGTCCTTGGTCTGGTCCCAGCTCGGCCAGGCTCACACTGTCCATGGACTCCACCTTCCTCTCACGGGCCGCAGCATTTTCTCTTCCATAACGCAGGAGGCTGGGACCATCACATTGGTGCAAGGCCAACCTCTGGGGCTTGGCAAGGGTCTATAGAAAGGGAAGGGGCACTTAAATGATATAAGTTTTGCATAATTTGGTATATTTTAATGAAATTGTACTATTTTTAATATAACATATTTTGAATGTGTAATTCGCTACGATTGATTTCATATAAATACATTTACAAACAAGAGCCAATTTTTTATGTTTTTACTATATTCTGGTAAACAATGCAGCTGCTCCACCTGTGGAGGGGTGGCCACAGCACCCACGCAGAGGCGGCGGCGGCGGCTTGATCCCTCTGCCCCAGCCCGACCCTCTCCAGCCGGAGCCTCCGCGCTCTGCCCGGGAAGCTGCCCTCAGCAGATGGACGGCACTCTCAGCTCTAGAGGAAATTCGCTCAGAGCCCGGAGCAGCCTGAGAAACAAATGCTTCCGTTGTAAACATCTCACACAGCCATGGCTTCCCTCCCTTAGCGCGCACGGAGGGGCGCCCCTGCCCTCTGGGACCCCCGCAGGGGGCCCCTGTGCATTATGAATGGTTTCCTTTGCAAGGGGATTGGTGAGTCCAGCGAGGGTGGAGAGAAGCAGGAGTCCAGGCAGCGACTTCCCGGGCCTCAGGCACGGCTTGCCCAGTGTGGATGGTTTGGTTCTGGGCCCAGAGGCATGGTGGGAAATGAGATGGGTAGGTCCCAGCAGGCCCGGCCCTGCTGTCAGTTCAAGTTCACGCCCAGGCTGAGCCATGCCCCCTGTCTGACCTCATGTGGACAAACGGCCAGTGTCACTGAGCAGTAGCGGTCCGCATTGTACCAAGACGGTATGCCAGTCTGCAAGGGCTGCCACAGTAGCATGCCACAGCCTGGGTGGCTTACCCACCAGAAATGGAATGTCACACAGTCTGAGGGTAAAACGTCCCAGGTCACGGTGTTGGCAGTTTGGTGGGTTCTGATTGCCGCCTGCTTGCTGCGTCCTCACGGGGTCGTTCCTCTGTGTGCGCATTCCTGGTGTTTCTGTGGCCAACTTCTCTCTTCTGTTTTTATCCCCTTTTTGTTTACTTTGATGATAATTATACATAATGATTTCATCCCTTTTCAAAGCACACTTACATTAACTTTGCTAAGTATATACAGTCATGTCACCAGCACCCTAATCGATGTAAAGAACAGCCCCCTTGAGCTCCTTTGCTCTTGATCCCATTCCTCTGCCCCCCTCCCCCAGGCAGTGACTGATCTGCTTCCTGTCACTAGTGTTGCCTTTTCTAGAATTTCATACAAATGGAATCACTTAGTATATAATCTTTTCTATTTGACTTAAAAAATGTATATATATATTTTTTAATTTCAGAGAGGAAGGGAGAGGGAGAGAGAGATAGAAACATCATGATGAGGGAGAATCATTGATCAGCTGCCTCCTGCATGCCCCAAACTGGGGATTGATCTTGCAACCCAGGTATGTGCTCTTACCAGGAATTGAACCATGACCTCCTGGTCCCTAGGCTGATGCTCAACCACTGAACCATGCTGGCTGGGCTCTGTTTGACTTTTTTTTTAAAAATATATTTTATTGATTTTTTACAGAGAGGAAGGGAGAGGGACAGAGAGTTAGAAACATCAATGAGAGAGAAACATCGATCAGCTGCCTCCTGCACACTCCCCACTGGGGATGTGCCTGCAACCAAGGTACATGCCCTTGACTGGAATCGAACCTGCAGGCCGACGCTCCATCCACTGAGCCAAACCAGTTGGGCTTTTTTGTTCCTTTTATTGGTTTGTGTATTTGTGTGTATATAAATATCTATTAGAGGCCTGGTGCACAAAATTTGTGCACTTGGGGAGGGACCCCTCAGCCCGGCCTGTGCCCTCTTGCAGTCCAGGAGCCCTTGGGGGGATGTCCAACTGATGGCTTAGGCCTGCTCGCCTTAGCAATCAGACATCCTTAGCACGGCCGTGTGAGCCTGGCTTCTGGCTGAGCGGCACTCCCCCTGTGAGAGCAAACTGACCACCAGGGGGAAGCTCCTGCATTAAGCATCTACCCCCTGGTGGTCAGTGCACATCATAGTGACTGGTGATTCTGCCATTTGGTCAATTTGAGTATTAGCCTTTTATTATATAGGATATATGTATCTATGATGTGCTGTTTCCAATTTTTGGCTATTATGAATAATGCTATTATAAATATTTACACACGTGTTTATATGGAGACATGTTTTATTTCTTCAGGTTGAATTCCTAGGAATGGGTTTGCCTGACAGTATGGTAAGTTACATTTAACAGCACAAGGCATTGCCATATTGTTTGCAGAACGGCGGTAACATTTGCATTCCCACTGCCACGCAGGAAAGAGCCCAGTTGCTCCACATCCTCACCAACTCACTGACTCTCGGTATTGACAATCTTCTCAACTTTGTCATTAAAAAACTTTCTTTTCAATTACAGTTTACATTCAATATTATATTGTATTAGTTTCAGGTGTACAACATAGTGGTTAGACAAGCATATACATTTCACAGTGTTTCCCCAGTACAATCTTTTAAGCTCCAGTCATTCTAGTGAGTGTGTGAAGGTATTTCATTGTGGTTTTAATGAGCATTTCTCTGGGGACTAGTGACATGGACACCTTTTCATGTGCTTATTGGCCACTTGATATCTTCTTTCGGAAAACGTTGCCACCTTTTGTCCAGTTTTATTAGTTCTTTTGGTCTCTTCATTGAGTTGTGGTTCTTTACACATTCTGAATGCCAGCTCTTTGTCTTGAAAACTTTTGTTTCCAGTCTGTGTCTTAACCTAGTGTTTTCAATCTCTTCTTATAAGGGCACCTGTCACATTTTGAGATATCTCCAAATACAGTGGCATTTTGAGATAGTGGGGGTCAGGACTTCAACATATGAATACTTTTGGGGGAGGACACAATTCAACCACAACAGATTGGAAAAATATGTTTGTAGGGAATAAGGGGCAAAAGAGGAAAGGGAAGCAGAGTAGAGTTTGGTGTTTCAGGTATAACCTCATGGTTCTGCTAAGACTCTGAGAGTCACTGATTCATAGTCACTTACTATTTTGCTGGGACTTTGATTTGAGTCTCGCACCCTGTGAGCCAGGGACGCTGTCCTCTGTACACGCCTTACAGAGGGGATGGGATACTCCAGCACCATGTGAGAACTTGAGAATATTATGGACACAAGGGCCTGCTGGGACACATCCTCTGCACATGTTGCATTTAGGCAGGTGGTAGCTGTCACTGGTCCCTGCCCCACCCCGCTGAGTGCCTGAAACAGGTGCATTCTCTAGTTCACAACAGCCCAGCACCTCATAGATGAAGAAACTGAGGCTGGAGGGTGTAGAGAATTAGGGTCCCTAATGGAGGGGTGATGTGAGGATGTCTGGGAGGGGAGGTCAGAGCGCTGAGGAGCAGGAGGAGGAAAAGCAGTGCAGATAAATAAAAGAGCAACCCTGCTGCTGACTGATCCCCAGGGAGATTTATGTGCAGATCCCTGCCCACTGCACCAGCTTAGCTTTCGGTTGAAAGCTTCTCTCTGGCCAGGCTTAGGGGCTGAGGAGATAGGTGAGGAGGGTTGAGAGGTGGGAGCAGAGAAGTGACCACAGGAAACAGGGGTCCCTAACGCTGTGGCCAGAGAGGAGACTTTTCATTTTTTCCAGCAGGTGGCGCCATCCAGCTGATTATCCGTGGAGAGCTGGCGTTGGCTGGAAAAACATTTGCCTGAGGTCTTCCCAAACTGAGGAAGCTGGTCAGGAGCTGCCAGGGCACCAGGGAGGTGCCGGCCTGGTGCCTTCCTCCCTGCGGAGTCAGGAAGAGGGTATTCGTCCTCACCTTGAAAATCTGACCTCTGCCTGCGGGTGTGCTGGACAGAAGGAAAGCTAGTGTGGCCCCTGGGCTTGCTGGCCCGGGTGGCCAGTGGGCAAGGCTCCCAGAAGGCTCTCTTCCCCCAGCAACTTGGCGCTTTCTGGGAACTGGGTGAAAGGCTCCCAGTAACACCTTGACCCCCCCTCCAGCAGGCCAATTCCATTTGCTCCCAAGCTGCCCTTTAGATGTGAGAGAAACTGATTACAAGCATTTCCCTAAAAATGCCCATTTGGGTCGGAATTCATGTGTTAAAGGCCTGGGGAGAACTGAGGTCTTCTCCATCCTGGTCTGGTACTTACCTCATAGCATGGCAGGTGCCGACGCTGGAATTGAATGCGGACACTTCCACTGCTTGCTGTGTGACCTGGGCCAGTTTCTTAACTTCTCTGCCTCAGAGTCCTTTCCTGTAAAATGGAAGTGGTAACACTTCATGTCTCGTGCGTTTTCTATGAGGATTAATAAACACAGTATCTGATGCACAGTCACATCTCAGCAGTTGTCATTACCATCCGCTGAGCGGAGGAATTTCTCAACTAGGCCATGCCACGCTAACACCTGGCCTGCAGTGGGTTCCCATTCATGCGGAATTGGATTTAGACAGGGGAAATGGAGCTTCTAGCAGGGAGTGGGGAGTGGGACAGCCCCTGCTGGTGGCTGGAGGGCCACCGGGGTGCCCACCCCTTTCCCAAGAGGCCCCTGCTGTTCAGGCAACCGAGACTCAAGACTCAGGGAAACTCTGACAATGGGAAAGGGAGAAGGAGAGGGAGGGAAAGGGTGTGAGTGCTGCTGCTTACAGCTGGATACCAGCAGCAGATGGGGGCATCCATCTGGGTCTGTGCATGAGAAATAGGAACAGAGCCAGCCCTAGGAGCTGTGCCACCCAGAAGCATGGCCACCAGCCCGAAGGGAGAACCCAGAACCAGAGACCAAAGCTGGCCAAGAGTCAGGCCACACATAGCGGCCCAGGGAAAGGGATGCTGCTGGGCACTTGGTGGCCATGAGGGCTCCAGCCTCCTTTGTCACCTCTGACACCTGACTGGGAGGAGCAGCCAGTGCAGGGCTGAAAGAATAACGGTGGCCACCTCTCAGGGCCCCTCCCGCCAGATCAGCAGGTGCCTCTGAAGCCGCACATGCAGCAGGGGTTACCCCTTCACTCGGGGGTGGGGAGCCTTTTTTCTGGGGCCATTTGGATATTTATAACATCATTTGTGGGCCATGCAAAATTATCAGCTTAAAAATTAGCCTGATGTCGCATGCTGTGCTGTGCCACTGCCCACAGTATTTGGAAAAAAAAAAGTTAGCCTGCTATAGCTGGTCAAACATTTCATGAACTCACCCCAGTGCCTTGGAAGGGCCCGACCATATGATAAGGCCCGGGAGTCGGACGTTCCCCACCCCTGCGGCTTAATTGCTGGAACTACGAGGGGGTGAGAGGAGCACTTCTCAGGCAGGAGACTAGGCAGAGACTTTTTGCCAGTAATTCAAAAATGTCACAGACCAGCACGTCCATGCTCGACCCAGCTGTGCCCCAGCCCTGGCCTCGCTTCCCCATCCCTGTAGCCACCTGAGTCTCACTGGCCCGCGGAGGGTGCTGAGGCGTGGGCAGCTGGGTAGGCTGGGAAGGCAGGCACTGCCTGACCTCTGCCTGTTATCTTATTCCCACGGCACCCGGAGCGCGTCTCGGACAGGAGAGGGGCCTGCTGGACAAGAGCGAGGGTCTTGCTCTCTGCCTGCTTGAGTTGGAATTATGATTCCACCAATTCCAAGCTGTGTGCCTTTGGGCAAGTTACTTGTCACCTCTATGTCTCAAGTCCCTTCTTTCTAAAATGCGAACATTAGCAGTGCCTCCCTCACAACAGGCTGTGAGGATTAACTGAGGAATGCGTGCCATGCATTTGGAATAGTTATAACGATACATACAATACCTAGAATTATTCAACAAGCATTGCCTGTTATCACCAAGTACACATTAAATTTGCATCACACCTCAAACCACACCATTTGTGGCCTTCAGGACATATAAGATACTTGGGAAGGGACTGTGAACGCTATGTCATCCTCTGCCCCAAGGGGATGAACTGGTGAACCTGGGATCTCGAGGGAAGGGTCGACCCAGGCCATCAGGATGATTCATGGCAGAACCCGGCGAGCAGTCAGGCCTCCTGACGTGTAAGAGTCTTATCTTCTATGGGTACAACGCTTTGCTATGGCAACCGTTTCCTGGTCTGCCCTCTTGGCCCAACAGAGGCTGTGCGCCAGTCTCCCAGGATGAGGGAGACCTGGAGGCAGAAATGGCCAGAGTCCTTCAGGGTGTTATTTCCCAAGGTATTAGCCTCAAAGGGCAGGAGACTGGAGGCAGACAAGAGCATCTTGGACAAACCATGCGGGAAAAAGGATTTGCCCTGATTCTAGGGGGATCTGAGGAGAGAGACGGAAGGGCTGGTTAGAGCGTGGCTGCGGGCCTGCACCGCGGCCATGGGCCCCACGGCCGTGTTTTCCACGAGCTGCATTTCTGCAGGCCCAGCGGCTTCTGTGGCTATTGGTTGCTGCAGAGATCCAGCCAGTGCAGGAGCCTTCCCCGCAGAACACACGCAGCAACGAACGGCCCAGCCTCAGGGCCCGTTCCAGACCCCTCTCTCCCTGCACTCCCAGCACGAAGGGTTCTCAAGACCTCCCTGCTCGGGTGGGGGCTGGGCAGCAATGAACCTGCCGCCTGTGACCTGGAAGCCATTTCCCACCAAGTGATTCATTCCCTTTGTTGTGCCTTCAACCATGCACTGCAGCAGCCCAGGGTTGGCTGTTTAACCTTCTGGTGAACACACAGACACACACACACACACACACATGCACACGCACACACACACACACACACACGCACACGTGCATGGTTTGTTCATGCCTTTGTGACGACCTGGCTTGGACTTGTGTGCTGGGAGCTCATGGGCACTGTTCCCTTAGTGGAATTGTTATAAGGCTTGGGGCAGCATGAGGGGCTGGGTTCCAGCTCCGTCATCTCAGTCCCCAGAGCTGACTTGCACTGAGCTTCAAGCTTCTTGCCCCAAGTCCATACAGTCATTACTATTTGTCACCTGTCACTCAGCATGCATATATATATATTTAAAATATATTTTTATCGATTTCAGATAGAAAGGGAGAAGGAAAGAGAGATAGAACGTCAATAAAGAGAGAGAATCATTGATTAGCTGCCTCCTGCACGACCCCACCAGGGATCTAGCCTACAACCCAGGCATGTGCCCTGGTCCATGGGTCAATGCTCAACCCCTGAGCCATGCCGGCTGGGCAGCATGCATATTTTAACCCGATTCTCTCTGGGAAAGACCCTTAGCAGGGAAAGAAAATGAAACACTGGACTGAGCAGAAAGCCAGGCCTCCGGTGGGATGGAGCGGGGGTGAGGATACCAGGTCCCTGAGGAGCCTGGAGTGGAATCGATGTCTGACTTCACAGCCAGGGCTGCTGAGGAGTCCCAGGCCCTCAGAGGCAGCAGGGACAGGCCAGCTTTAAACTTGATTCTTTAAAATGTTGCAGGTCCCTTGCCTTTTCTTCTTCCTGTGTTTTCAACAGTGTGTAACAGTGATCAGTTCCCCGCTCAACCTCCCCTTATGCGTTATCTTAGAGTTTAGACCCAAGTGGGGTGGGGGCTGGTCTGTCCTGGAACAGACCCCGTGGACAGAGCTGATTGCCTGGCTCTGGACCCTGAGCAACTCTGCCCCAGACAGAGGCCTCGGGGAGGAAAGGTGCTGATGCTGTGGGCAGGCCTGCTCCTGGGCGAGCGGTGAGGAGGACAGGGCGTGAGGAGGAAGGAAAGATACTGGCTATCAATCCCCTGTTAGTTGCTCTAGCCATGTTTAGAAATAACGAGATCAATACAGCGGCTGGAGTTTTATTTGCTTTCATTTTCTCTTCGGGAACAACATCAGGTCTAAAAATAAGAATGGCAGACACCGCCCGCTGGGCTGGTTACGGAGGCTGTGCTGGCCGTGGGTCTGGAGGTCCGTGTGGGAGGAGAGAGAAACAGGGGTCTTGTGAGATGCAGTGGAAGGAGGCGGGGATCAGGAAGAACCCTGCGGGGGACCCTCTGGGCCATCTTATCTGTTTTGTAACCATACAATTTGGCAGCCCGGTCCTGCCAGGAGGGAGAAATCGATGGTGCTGGCTGCACACCGGTGCCTCTCAGCTTCTGACCACTTTAACTTTCATAAAGAGGATTGAGAAGGATAAGCAGAGCCCAGAGGTGGGGGCTGGCTTTCTCTGCTGTGAAGTGTCTGTGCGATCGGAAGGGACAGTGGTCCATGCTGGATGCTTGAACACCATGCTGAAGGCCAATGCCTGTGCACCTATGGCAAGAATAAAGAATAAAGGCTGTGCCCTAACTGGTTTGGCTCAGGGGATAGAGCATCGGCCTGTGGACTGAAGGGTCCCAGGTTCGATTCCGGTCAAGGGCATATACCTTGGTTGTGGGCACATCCCCAGTAGGGGGTGTGCGGGAGGCAGCTGATTGAGGTTTCTCTCTCTTTGATGTTTCTAATTCTCTATCCCTCTTCCTTCCACTCTGTAGAAAAGTCAATAAAATATATTTTTTTTAAAAAAGAAGAATAAAGGCTGTGGTTTGGATCAAGTTCTTTCTGACACACAGGAAAAGAGGGTACTGAGGTCTCCTGGTTCATCCCAGCTCCAGGGCACCGAGAACCCGAATCACACCGCTGTGCACATTACAAAGTGCGTGATCCCCTTTCCCCTGTGATATTCAGAACATTCTCTGAGTTGCCTATGTTGTTGGTCACGGACAGATTTGCTCATTCATTCACGCATGCACACAAACACGTACTAGGGAACGGCCCTGTTCCACTCACTCTTCAGTGAACCAAACAAGATGCATGCCCCCACAAATGCCAGCCTACTAAGCAGAGGCGAACAAGCAGCTATCCATCTGTGAGCAGGTGTGGGGTGTGGAGAAGGGAGGATACCAGGGCTCAGGAACGCCTCTCTGAGGAGAGGGTGTTTGAGCGAGACCTGAGGAAGGGGAGGAGTAAGTTTCAGATTCCTAGAGGAAAGCACTCCAGGCGGAGATTAAAGTTCAGATCTCTGAGGCATGGGTGAGCTGTTTGCTGAGGTTCACAGGAGGCTGGTGTGGCCGGAGCCCAGAGGACAAGGGGGAGGGGGACAGGGACCAGGAGACGACCTCCTGGGGGGCCTTCTGGAACTAGGGGGGCATGATGTTCATTCAGCAGAGTGACGTGGTTGACTTATGTTTAAAGAGAATCATCTACAATTTTAAAAATTGCCTGTGGGAGTGGGCGCAGGGAGGGAGGGGGCCGGGGGGGGGGGGGTTGGGGCTTTTTTTTGTGGCCAGGGTGGCCGCAGGGGGGGCAAAGTGGAGGATTCTGGGTACAGTCTGGAGATACTGCTGGCAGGATTTCCTGAGAGATTTGATATGGTTTGTGATGAGTTTCACTCATGTTAGAAGGATAATGCCATATAGTCACTATGCCCATTAATATATAATGAGAACTATGTAATATGAACAAGAATTTACTGAAAGATTACCCAGCCCCTACCACTTCATTGTATTTTTACAAAATATTTTCACACATCAGCTCACTGAGTCCTTAAACCCTCTCCCTCCTGCCCCCAAAGAAGATTCTAGTTTGAATTTTCAAGGTGAGGAAATAGAAGCTCAGAGAGAAGAAACGTGTTTCCTTAGTTACACACTTATTTTATTTTGATTTTCAGGACTCCTCCCCATATTGCAGAGTAGATGTTCTCACCTGAGACCTTGTAATGACATTTGCCTGTAATTGTTTTCTCACCGGCCTCCTCCCTAGACTTCTCTTCTCACACGTGAGTTTTCTGAACTCTCGGCCTCCGCCTGGTTGTCTCTGGTTGTCCCTGGCAGGGCTCGAGTCCTGAGCTGCCCAGGGAGCGGGGTGCTTAGGAGCTGGGGCCCCCTCTGTGTGGGGTGAGGGTGACTGCAGAGCCAGGAGGGGCTGGGCGCAGCAGAGGACACGGAGCTGCGTCCGGAGAGGTAGGCGGGCCCCTGCACCCCGGGGACTCCTCACCCAGAAGGGAGGAGGAGAGTCTGAGTTCCGGGTCGGGTCTCTTGGGAATTGGAGATCAGCAATGAGCGATCTAGGAACTAGATAATGGGAAGCCCAGGTGGGTGGTCCAGGAGGAGTTAGGTGAGCAGTTTCTAAGTGTCCACCTAGACTCCCTAACCACAGGGACAGGCCTCTCCTCATGGGTTTCTGATGGCTGGTGCATGTACCCTTAGCTCTCAGCACATGCTGATGAAATGTGTACGGGCAAGCCAGCACATGCTGCCCCTTGCTGTCCACGTTCCTCCCAGGGCCTCCTGCTTGCCAAGCGGCAACCTCGCTGCAGGCTCCAGGAGCCTCTCTTCCGGAAGGTGCTACCTGGAAGGGTCTTCCCCTTTGGAGAGCCCTCGGGCTGTGGATGTGAGGTTGTGCCTGTCCTTGTGCCTCAGTGTAGAGCAGTGATGGCGAACCTATGACACGCGTGTCAGAGGTGACATGCGTGTCAGAAGTGACACGTGAACTCATTTTTTTGGTTGATTTTTCTTTGTTAAGTGGCATTTAAATATATAAAATAAATATCAAAAATATAAGTCTTTGTTTTACTATGGTTGCAAATATCAAAAAATTTCTATATGTGACACGGCACCAGAGTTAAGTTAGGGTTTTTCAAAATGCTGACATGCCAAGCTCAAAAGGTTCGCCATCACTGGTGTAGAACATGCATCTCAGAGGGGGCCCCTTCAGGGGTGAGGGAGACACATGAATTCCTGGGTCCTGTGCTGATGTGAGGGAAAGGCAAATAGACCCGGGGAGAGAAACCCAGCACGTGGGTGGGAAGCCAGGCCTGCCTGCTCTGCACTGTGAGAAGCAGGGACATGGGGGTGGAGCCACGCGTCTGTTTCAGCGTAAAGTGGAAGCCAGGTGACCTACAGGACTGCAGGTGACCATCTCAGAGGAGCAGAACTCAAGACCTGGAGGCCATGCCTACCAAACCTTCCTAGAATCTGGATCTTGGTAATTTCTCCATGTAGGTCCATGTCTTTCATCTTTTCTCCCAGACCTCGGTGTTATCAGGGGATCCATCCTGTCCCAGTTTCGATGGAGGACCCAGGTTTTGGCAGGAACAACCAGTGCTGTATTCCGAAGCTTCCAGGTGTCCGTTCCCAAGCAAATGTCCGGGAACTGCGTGAGCCAGCCCAGGAGCTGTTTGTTCCTAGTTCGCGTGACGCAGGGGACTGGGACCAGACAGCAGGTCAGGTGTTCCCAGCACAGTGTTCAGTCCTGCTGGCATCATTTAACACAAGACTTTTAGACAAAGGAAGCTCTGCATGACGTCCAACCCAGCACAAGCTCTCCCTCTAGCTCGCTGGGACCCCACTTGGAGTGGCACCGTTTTGGGACACAGACTTTACTTCACATTAAAGGAATGGACGGGTAGGGAAGGAGAAATAATTTTTTGGAAAGGTTTTGGGGTGTCTGTTCCTCACTTAAGCAGAGTAAAAGGTGTGTCTATAGAACTACCATGCGAGCTTAGCAAAGGTCCCAGGAGATGTGAAGGGTGGGAGCGAGGGTGGCTGCAGATGGACCACCTGGAGGAGAGGTGGCTGGGTTGACACCTCCCTGTGCTCCCAGAATTTATGAGGACAAAGGCTGCCTGAGTGTTTTTGTTGGTTCACAAACTGACCCCTGTCCACAGAGGGCAAGGAGAGACTGGAAAAGGAGGGAAACCACCCCAGACGGGTGGTGGCAGGATTAATAAGCAAGGGAACTTACTGTACCTCCCAGGCTTCTCTTGGGTGGCTGCAAGATGGACAATCTCCTCATTTGCTCACGAGAATCTTCAAAGTTCACAGAGAGGCCTTGCCTGGGTCCTGTCATCTGTCTGGTCCAGATGGTCTCACGCCACCTTCCTGTCTCATGGTTGTGCCCGTGGGGCAGCTCCCAGCTTGGGGAAGGCAAGCAGAATGCAGATTTCAAGGACAAGGGAGGGGGTGAGGAGCTTTGATTGCCTGGGTCCAGGTGGAGGGTCAACCGGTGGTCATGTTCTCTCCATGGCCTCCTCGGACAGTTTCCCATGAACAGACGAAGGCTCTGCCAGTGAGGGAGCTGGTCTGGGTATCACCACTGCTGTGCAGTCAGGCTACCTGCAGGGCTGATGGGACCTCAGCTGAAAAACCCTGGGCCCTCAATTCCTGAGGCGCTGCAGAGAGAGTAAGTCACTCACCACAGACATGCCTGCAGAAGGATTCTATGGAGAACCCACCACAGCTCCCCACCAAAGAAGTATGCACTTTAAATGCTGGCCAGGCCCAGAGGACAAAGAGCGTACAACACTGTTACTCAGGTAAGAGCTTTTCTTGCTCTCGTACCTTCTTGATAGGCTGATGCAGGGGGGAGGTAGTTGAAATAATATTGGTCGTGAGCTGGTGAGTTATAATTGCTGAAGGTGAGTGACAGATGTATTGCATTATTCTTTTACATTTGTGTGTTCTTGAAAGTTTCCATACTTAAAATATTAAGAAATTAAAAGAAATAGTGGGTAACAGTTAGGAAAAGAGGATAGCAAGAAGAGAGAGCTTTGTAACTGCAGGAAACCCTAGCAGAAGAGGGCAAGTCTTATTTTCAAATTAAGATTGCAGAGTTGATTATTACATAAAGCCAGACCTTCTAATTTCACAGTCAAGACTGAGCTTTGTGACTTCAAATGACTACAAGACTTTATAATAACCGGAAATGACTGGAAAGTCCTAGAAATTAATCCTAGGGGCAGATGAAAAAAGTGGATCCCACTGAGCAAATTTAAAGGGCAGTAGACAGTTTTAGCTGGAGGAAAGCAATCACGGTTTATGTGGCTTTGATCTGGATGGAGACAGTAGGTGTATGACCTTGGGGCATTGCATGTGCAATGTCTGTAATGATGCCTATAGAAGGTCATTGTGTTAGAGAGGACACGCACAAAGTGCTTTGTATAAAAAGTATAGATGCTCTTGGTAATCTAATGATTGTTATCATGTTAATGTAGTAATTACATAGCAATGGGATCAGTGTCAACATATATTTATTGAGTACTTGTTATAGGCCAAGCCCCAGGACAAGCTCAGAGAATATGGATGGGAAGGGAGGGAGGGAGATAAGTAGAGATTGAGATTGAGATAGAGGAGAGAGAGAGAGAGAGAGAGAGAGAGAGAGAGAGAGAGAGAGACCGGCCATGCCTGTGGGGCAGTGTCCCATGCAGCAGCAAGGCTGTGGTGTGGATGAGTCATTAGCTCCTGGGAGGGCGAGGAAGGCTGAGTCACTGGGCTGTGAGAAAGAACATCCTGCCTGGACCAAAGAAGAGAGAGGACGCTCCATGTCTCACCCCACCAGGCAGTTACAGCTCCACTCCACCCAGCTCTGTGGACCAGGGGCGTGATTCTACTCTCATCCTCAATTTCCTTACTGCCACATGGGAGAAGGGCAGGGGAGGAGAATGGAAGGACCTCCCAGGTGGTCGACGTAGCACAGCACAGAGCAACACAACTGAACTTGTGTCTCCAAGGTCTGTCTCCTAAAAGGGTTGCAAACCCAGGAGGGAGACACCCCACCCAGTTAGGATCTCTGTTAAGAGCGTGGTGACTGTGGACGCTAGAGGAGACTTCTCATCAGGACTAGGTAGCAGGTCAGGTGGTTCTACGGCTAGGCAGAGGGCTTGCCTTGAGGGCGGGGAAGAGTATGGTGCCAAAGATAAGTCTAACTCTGCATACTCACGTGGGCAAGAAAGTATTACTTTGTTTTTTAAAATAAATTTCATTTTGAACCTTTGTTCTGTTAGGCGACTGGGAAACTTTGATATTACCTTTATTCTGTGTTTGTTTGTTTTCACCTAAGATTGTGTCAGAACCCGGGGGCTTCCACAGGACCATGTCCAGTAGGGGTTGCCCACCTGGTCCTTGCACAATCTGCCCTTAGAGGCCAGGTACTGCTGGACGGACACCCACCTGTTCATTTGACATGGCCTCCTATGTCCTGGACTCGGAGTTGCTCTTGCTTCCCCTTGGGGCATGGGGCTGTCTAGGGGGTTACCCACTGTGGCCCTGTGTGTCCCACGGCCTCTTCTTTCTGGGGTCTTTTCAGTTATTGGACATGCTGCCTGGATGCTTCCTGTCTTAGGACTCCGAGGTCATGCTCCTTCCCCCACTGCCCATCCTCTGCAGACTCGTTCCCATCCGGGAGTGGCGCAAGAGGTTTGGGAAAAGTGTACACCAATGGCTTCTATTCTTTCTTCTGAAATGAGGCTCTTAGAAGGAAAAGCCCATGAGCCTCACTGGCTATTTTTGCTTCCTGTCCTGCTACATCTCCTCGGAGACAAAGAAGACTAGTGCTCCTTGTAGAAATGCCGGCAGGGCCCAGTTGGCAGCCTTCTCAGAATCGGAGCCTTTTCTGTTTGGAACAGCCACAAATTAAACCGTTCTCAGGTGATTTGCACTGTCCTCCCACCTCTGCACACCTCCACCAGCAAAAAGGAGGAGGAACACCAGATTATGCTGAACTGAGGATGATTATATTTCTTATTCTGTTGAAGCTTTTTTTTCATTCGAATTTCATTAGAAATGTGATTAGCAGTGAAATATCTCCATTAGACATTTTTATGTATTTTTTATTACGAAAGTAATGGAAACACATTGTAGAGGGTTTTGAAAAGTGAGAAATTTGAGGAACGAGGGAAGAGAGTAAGTGGAGGAAAGAATGAAGACAACTAGATACAAGTCATTCGAGAACACTTATGATGTGCTAGACTCCAAGGTGTTTTATGTGCATTCTTATTTAATCTTCAGCACATAGCTATGGGGAAGTGCTGTTATTATCACCATTTTACAATGGTGAGAACACTGAGGCTCAGAGAAGTTCAGTAATTTTTCCAGAATGACACAGCTCTAGCTAGTCTGCTCACCATCCAACAATACTGGCTCCCAAAGAGTACCTTTCCACATCAGTTAGCTTGAGTTCTATTCTTCTTTGTATCCTTTTCTAAATAATTTGTAGTTTTGATTTTTATTTCCTTTTAATCTAGTTAAGGGATTTTCTTAATTTTCAAGAACTCTATTTTATATATTGATTTTTAATACAGATCGTAGCTTGTAGATTTTTGAATTTGACAAAAATATTTCTTTGGCTAAAGATTTAATCAATATCATAATGTTCTTTGGATATAAGAAATGAGGCAATCAATCAAATAATCAGTACATGCTGATATCCTTAATCAAGTCTTTATTCTTTGTTATTTTTTGCTAACTTGATCTGTAAAATTTTAAAAGTGTATTCATATTTCAAATTCAAGTTATATTTGTCTCAAGTATGTTTTGTGTTTAAAGCAGACTTGATTTGGTTGCTATGTTATTTAGAACAAAGTGTACGTGACTACTAGAGGCCCAGTGCACAAAATTCATGCGGGGGGTGGGGGGGTAGGGAGGAGTCCCTCAACCCGGCCTGCACCCTCTTGTAATCTGGGACCACTGGCTCCTAACTGCTGGCCTGTCTGCCTGCCTGATTGCCCCTAAACACTCACCTGCCTGCCTGATCGCCCATAACCACTTGCCTGCCTGCATGCCTGATCTCCCCTAACTGCCTGCCTGCCTGCCTGATAACCCCTAAACCTTTCTGCCTGCCTGATCACCCCTAACCACCTCTGCTTCAGCCCCCGCCACCCCAGCTTCGTCTGGAAGGATGTCCAGAGGTCATTTGGCTGTCTGGTCTAATTAGCATATTATGCTTTTATTATTATAGATTGCAATGCCATCACAGAATATATATATATGTATACTAGAGGCCCAATGTACAAAATTCGTGCAAGAGTAGGCCTTCAGTGTATAGCTGCAGTGGCTGTCTGGATCCATCCCTCCGTCCCTCACAGCCACAGCGGCTGCCTCCAACCCCCGGCTGCAGTCCTGGCTCCTGTCTAATTAGCATATATATACTGAGTGGCCAGATTATTATGACCTCCTGACGTTTGTAGGCAAATTAGCTGTACACTGCATCGTATGGGATATGGAAGCCGAAGGCCTGTTTGAACACCTTTGCTGTCTGTAGTTACCAAGATAAAACATCTCCAATTCACACAGGAACACAAGGATTGGACAGTCAAGCATTGGAAAAAAGTCATGTGGTCGGATGAATCACGTTTCCAGTTGCATCATGCAGATGGCAGAGTGAGAATTTGGCAGAAACGGCATGAAAGCATGCACCCCACCTG
>NW_006284838.1:2004201-2006703 GCF_000327345.1 Myotis davidii | reverse complement strand
GAAGAGCTGAGTTCTAAACAGATGTTTCTTTATCACATGCCATTGTTCCCTTTCCCAAAAATCCTTCCAAAATTAAGGAACGGCTTATAAAATATTGACAGGTGAGAGACGGCTTTTTAAATTACATCTTTTACAGCATGTACACATTCAGCCACTTTCTGCTATGAGGGGTAATAAAAATGGCATTTTCCCACCTTTTTCCATCTCCATTTCCATTATGTTTTCATTTTAGTTTGTGATAGTAATACTTTTACTTGGTTAAAGCTTATAACATTTGTATTCTGGTAACTAAATTTCATAATTGTTTGGTTTTAGTTATATAGTTAAGTAAATTAAGTAACCACCACTGATCTTTTACACAACTTTTCATACCTGATTTTTATTTTTTTCTTGATCTTTAATTGTGATAATTTCTTGAAAATTAAATCCATTATCAAGTAGTTTTTACAATAAGGGCTCAGAGTAATGTATACTCAACACTCAGCATAATTTCAGGCAGTAATCATTGTTGAATGCTATTTAATAACAATAATACCTAGCATAATAGAATAATAATAACTATAATTTTATTCTATTGGGAATATTTTACTTATTTATCCATTTAATTGTTTTCTCTTTAAAATTGATTTCTTTTTGTTCTTCACAGAATAAAATTGTTACCTCTTCATTTTTTTCTAAAGATATATTTACAAAAGCATTTTTCTCATCTACCTTTTTATTTTTTTTCATTATGCAGAAACTTTAATTGTATGTAATTAAATCTGATGATCTATTCTTTGTGATTTCTTCTATTACTTCTAAATTTACATACTTGATATTCAATTTTATAGCCTTATTTTTCTATAATTGGCATTTAATGTCTTAATATGTAGCTCTGAAATTCATTTAGAAGTTTATTTAGTATATGGTTTAAGGAGAAACTAAAATTTATTCTCCTCCCACCCCCCAAATTCATCACTAGCCTAATTTTTGCCATGTTATTCTCTCCCTCTATTTACTGAGTATTACAGTCTAATAACTTCCCCTCCATGTGTTTTCCCTTCTGGCTGCCTTTTGTTTCCTTTTTGGCTGCCTGTTTTCACAGACTGACCTCTTACTTTTGTGATACGGAGCCTAACCCCCGCCCTGAAAGTCACATGGATTATGTCACTTGGAGAATTCTCTAAACCGCTTTCCCCAAACGGTGTTTCTTGTGTTTCAACAAAGTCTCTGCAACATCCAGTGCAAACATCCTGCCACGGCTCCGACTTCTCCAACTTACATCGCAGATCGAGCTGCTACTTTCCATGCTTAACCCAAAGCACTTCTGTCTGAAAGGCCTCATTTAAACAAGGTTGGGAGCCCAGTGGATGCCTCATTCACGCAAATAGATTCACTTTCCTCCTCTGAGCAAACTTCTCACACCAGCAATCACAAGCAGCTGCGGACAGGATCCCAGAAGGCCTCTTACCCCACTGCTCTGGGACAGTGAGTGCAAACTCTCCATACACTTGTCAAACCAAGCGAGTCACTGGGCGGTATCTACCTCCACTGTAGTGTTTAATAGTCTTTTTATGTTAATTAATTTTTAAATGTCTGTCTTCTCCAACATACTGTGAGTTGATGAAGGGCAGGAAACATTTTTATTCTGCAGAGCACAGAACCTGTCATGAGGTTGAGGCTTAATTATTTTTCATTAATGAGTGATTAACTTTCCTAAGCCCCACCCTCTCCCCCAAACCAGCCTACTGACAGCCAAGCAATTGACCAACTATCACCCAATTAAACAGAAGCAGCAACACCATTGTGGAGGCAATTTCCCAAATGTCCTTGTCAGTTGTGTTTGAATGCAATTGGCTTTCTCAGTTATTGGACCTAGAGTGTGTGGCAAATCCAGAGATGAATCAGACACAATATTTTCCCTCAGGGAACTCAGAATTCTTGAGAATAGATGACACATTAGCTTAAGTTTAATTTAATGGGAAACTGATTTGTGATACATAAGCTGTGTATCAGGAGGAGAGAGAAGAAAGGAAGAGAATACTTCTTTCCCCATGAACCTTTGGGGAGAAGAAATATCATAATTTGTCCTTATTAAAGGCTGCCCCATGATTAATATTTCCATCTAGGAAGCAATTAAGGAATTATTATCCAGGGAGATTGTAACAAAAGGAATTAAGCCACATCAGCTCTGTTCAGGCGGAATAAGGCTCAGCTTTTAGTATTGAAAGTTAAGTCTATTTCGACTAAAGGCTTTACATTTTGTCTTTAACTTTTGCTCAGGTGCTATAAGAGAACCACTGCATGGATAAGTTATAAATTATCCAGCAGGGCTTAGCAAATACAATCCATAGTGCTAAGCGGAATACATTATAATCACGGTGCGATAATCAGAGTAGTGATAATTTCATATGTGCAGTAGGCTCTAAGGCAGTGCTTCTCAACCTGTGGGTTGCCAACCTGTGGGTCGCGACCCCTTTGGGGGTCCAACGACCAACTATCACCCAACCTGTGGGTTGCGAC
>NW_006284838.1:1994678-2004151 GCF_000327345.1 Myotis davidii | reverse complement strand
CCCCCTGCCACCGCCACTCAGTAGCGCTGCTACTAAATAGTGCTGCCACTCAGTAGCACTGCTGCAGAGGTGGGAGAGATCAGTCAGCTGAGTGGTACTCCTGCTATGGGAGCTCACTGACCACCAGGGGGCAGATCCTGTGTTGAGTGTCTGCCCCCTGGTGGTCAGTGTGCATCATAGCAATTGGCCAAATGGTTGACCAGTCACTTAGGGCTTTATATATATCCTATATAATGAAGAGGTAATATGCAAATTGATCATCATGCCCTCGCACAAGATGGCCACCTCCACGTGGTCACAAGTTAGCTGGCAGGGGAGGGCGGTTAGGGGCAACCAAGCCTGCAGGGGAGGGCATTTAGGGGTGACTGGGCTGGCAGGGGAGGGGTTAGGGGGTGATCAGACTGTTAGGCAGAAGTGGTTAGGGGCAATTAGGCAGGCAGGCAGGTGAGCGGTTAGGAGCCAGCAGTCCTGGCTTGTGAGAAGGATGTCCGACTGCTGGTTTAGGCCCAATCCCTATGGGCCTATACCAGCAGTCAGACATCCCCCAAGGGATCCCATATTGGAGAGGGTGCAAGCTGAACTGAGGGACAACCCCCTCAGTGCACGAATTTCATGCACCGGGCCTCTAGTCTAATTATAAACATTGTATCAGAATCTTTTTTTGCAAACTCAGTTATTTTTTAAGGCACTAAGTGGAAAGGCTTACTACAATGCCTATTAAACAAATATAAAAATATGCAAAGCATCAACTGAAAAACAGGTGCATCTTCCACATCTACAGATTCAGAGAAGAGTAGAGTAGGAAGGGACCCTCCCTTTACTTAGGAGAGAAGAGTGACCAGAGAGGCCATTTGTCTTGCCAAGTAGGATTAAGGCTGGTAGCAAAACTTAGGTTTTCTTACTTTCCGTCTAGTGCTTGGAACCTTATATGGTGTTGTCTTTAGAGGGTTTTTCTCTTTTTAAATTGAAGAAGTGGATATTTGTGTCCCCGTTTGAGAGATGGAGACACAGTAGTGCCAAGTCATGACACAACCTAGCTGAGCCATGTAGGTAGCATGTGGTAGCTCTCTGATCAGAGTCAGAACCTGTTTACTCCTGCTTCCTCAGAGCCGTCCTCTCCGGTAGGATCCGGAGGTCCTACTATCTCTCCACACTTTCAAAGAGGTGGCTGCTCCTGCTGGAACCACTGAGGGCTGTCAGGGCGAGGCCTGGGTGGTCCTCGGATCTGTTAGGGCGGGTTTGTTACCGCAATGACCTTCAATTTAATAAATGTTTATTAAGCACTTACTATGTGCTAGGAACTACTCTCAAAGCTGGAAACAGTGACTAAAACAAGAACCTTCTCTCAGAGCTTACTGTCTAAAAGAGAGACCCGCCAGTGGAGTAATAAGGAGAGGGTTGTTGACAGTCCTTGTCTTTGGGGGGTGTCTCAGCAATGACAAGGGTCTTTCTACCACATCTGAGAATGTCTGAATACTGGCTTATCTCAATGTAGTGACATTCTACTCATTCATTTAGTCTACCAGCTTCAAAATACTTGCTTGTCTACACTAGCCATTTCTCATAGCCCTTTTCAGAAATTTTCCACATGATTAATGTTACATTAAAAAAACCCCTCCACTTTGGATATGTTTGTGATAGATACTGCCCAGCTGTAGCTGTCAATGGGTCATGCTGTGTGATTAATGAGTCAAAACAGAGCTCTGGAAACGCTGTCACTTTCCTCCACTAATGCAAGAGCTGTGGACGAGTCCCTGCACTGTCGCTGCTCCAAGTTATAGCCGAGATCCACATCAGAGATCTGTGCACAGGGAGTCCTTGGGGGACAGCAGGTACCAGTGAGCTCCTCACAGAGGACTCCTCCGCAGCAGTTGGCTGACAGCGGGACCTTAAATCACTTCTGGGTTTCTTTTTCCTTTCTGCCACTATTCATGCAACGTGTTTCTATTTTTCTAGGTGGTACATTTGAGCACTACATGGGGGAACTTCCTTCATCATATTCTTAGGAAGTCTGGAATTGTCTCATGGTGAGACATGGCTCTACATGAGCCATAGCTCTCCGTGTCCATGTGGACTTCATGGATATGACTCAGTGCCAGGGAGACTGTTACTGTGTGTGTGTGTGTGTATGTATGGACAACCTCTGCCTGGGGCTTGCCTGGGCACTCTCTATTTCTGCCTTTTTTAAACATGAATGCTCTGGGTTTTTATCCCCTGCTGTCTACAGCCCTCCACCAAAGAGAGAACAAGGCAATGATTAGGTTTTGCTTACTGAGCTACAACCACAGCCACTTGTCCTTGAGATGGTGTTCAGTGCACCTTGGGTAGAGTTGAGTGGCTCATGTATGCTCTGATCCAGGTCTCTTGGTTTGGTCCTGCAGTCAGCCTGTCATAGTACTTGTGGTGGTTTAATTTCCTGAGGGCAGCCTTCTTCTTGTCTCTGCTGGTTCTAGGGCTCTTCATACACTGAAAGGACAAGCAGCTGCCATTTCCTTTACGTGTGTGTGAGTATGTGTGTGTGTGCGCATGCGCGTGTGTGTGTGTGTGCGCACACATGCAATTGATAAAGAAGGCCAGGCAGGGAATCTGAGGCTGGCTTTCAATATTTGCTCCCTGGCAGGGGGAAACCATCAGACATGTGTGGCCCACTGAGCAGCGTGCCTTCAGGTTCGATAGGACTTCATTTAAGTCAGCTCCTTGCTGTTCACATGCTCTAGGAGGCCTCAGATGTGCTACCTGGCTCCTTGGCCTGGCCGTGAATGCATGTGCTCTCTGTCTACCCATCAGCCAATTCTGGGCTCTGCTCCCTAGATTTTGGGGTGCTCCTTTCTCTGCTTCATAGGGTGATGGGGAGATTCTTTCTCTGGCCCATGTGGACAGGAAGAGCAACCAACTGATCGAGATGGAGCTGAAAGTAGAGCCTTTTTGAGCAGAAACCAGGCTGCCATGACAGTCGGATCAGTATTACTCTATGAAATATTAATGAGCTATTACATCTGCTCCCTGGCCCAAGCAGTCAGTGTTATATTGGCTTTTATACTTTGGCCAAATTGAGTGGGTTTTACAAAATGAGGCAGAGGGTTAAAATGTGGGTAATTGCTGGTATTAGGTTATGGCTACATGGGAAAACCAATGGTTGTCATTGGAGGGGCTGCCTTCAAGGGGAGGGGACCTCTTTCATGCTGACCTGCATGGCCCCATTGGAGACTCTGGAAGTATAGCCCTTGTTTCCTTCCCATGAGGGACTGGGTGGACTTTCCTGGGGGTGTCCTGCTGGTGGTCAGTATCCAGGAGAACACATCTGCCTCTCCGTTTCCATGGGTACAACTGGTCCCAGCTGCCTCTGTCTCTTGGACTACTGCACGGTCTCCTGAGCTGAGTTCTCTGCATCTACTGGCCTTGTTTCTTTTTTGTCTATTTTCCACTCTGCAGCTGGTGTACTGTAAACGAGACCATGCTTAAAACTCTTCAGTTGCATCCTTGCCTCAAACCACCTTGCTCCCCTGGCAAGGTGGTGAATTCTTCCCTGTCACAGGCCCTTGATAATCACAGTTCCCTCTGGCTAGAGAGTATGGATCTGTTACAGTCTTCATATTTTGTCAAATGTCTGCTCTTCACATAAACTTTACTTGACTCTCATCTTATCTTATCTTATCTTATCTCATCTTACCTTATCTTATCATCTTTCACCTCCTTAAACCCCTTCCCCGGCAGAAACGTGTATACTTGTTTTCACAAAATGTTCTTTTTCAGTCGTCGACGAGTATACTAAGAAAATATGGTAAAAAAATATGGTTTATAGGAAGACGAGTTACAAACTGTTTTCATAACCAGCATCAAAAATACTATATAGAACCAAAATAAAAAAATTAGTCTGAAAAAGAAACGTTTTTAACAAAAAAATTGTTGGGGAAGGGGTTAACCCAACCCTGCCCTGGATACTCTCCACAATGTCATTCTTTATTTTTTAAAAATATGTTTTTATTGATTTCAGAGAGGAAGGAAGAGGAAAAGAGAGATAGAAACATTAGTGATGAGAAAAATCATTGGTCGGCTGCCTCCTGCATGCCCCGCAACCTGGGTATGTGCCCTGACCAGGAATCGAACTGTGACCTCCTGGTTCATAGGTTGATGCTCAACCATTAAGCCATTCTGGCTGGGCCACAATGTCATTCTTTGCCATCAGAGCTGATTATCTGAAATTATCTTTGTTGTGATTGTGGTTGTTTCATAGACCATCACATACATGAAGGGAGGATCTTGTCTCTCTGAGCGAGGACTGTTGTTCCAATGCTCATAACTCAGCAGCGACTCAAGAAAACATACTGTTGAATGAATCTCTTCACAGAGCTCTAGGTTTGTGGGTACACCCGCAGCTGCTAGAGTCATTCCAAAACCACACATGGTCAGCAGCATGACAATGGAAAGAAGCTTCTCGAAAATGTCACCTCTGTATATTTTGGGGTTTAGTTATCTCTTGCAGGTTAGGACATCAGTTTCCTCATCTCTAAAATAGAACAGTTTGAAATGGACTAGAGGACCTCTTATGATTCTTCTGCTTGAGTTTTTATAATTTCAATGTGTGGCCCCTGCCCTTCAGGGACTCCCCATCTGCTCAGATACTAGAAGGGGATAAATGCACAGATATTTACGGCATCCCCGTAGATGCTGTGCATTTTATGTCAGCTGTTCTGACCTTGCATTTTTTTGTTTTGAAGAAAACGCTTTTCCGATTTGGTTGTAGGTCTGGTTTATAAAAGTTTAATTTTTTGGACTTTTTCCTACCCACACTTTAACGCATTTTACAAAATATTTGATATCTATAGTTGTTTATAGCTTAGAGTGAGCTTGTTCGGATTCACAAGATTAAGCCCCTTCAATGAAATCACAACTGATGACAGAGTCATGCTCAGGACCACTGCTGGGTCAGAGCCAGACATTTTTTACAGGTAATACTGATGGTTTGGGCAGGAGCCACACATAAGAGCACGTGTGTAGGGAGCCCACACTGCAATCACCTTGGGGCCCAAACCACAAGGGAGAGGTAGGGACAGGTTTCCTTGGAGGCCTGAGTGCAAGGTTCCTCTAGTCATGGCCACACACCAACCAACGAGGGGCTGTCCCTCTGCTGTGCCACCCGTGCTTCCTCTGCCTGGGGACCCCGCGCACAGGGAGGAAGGCTTAGCCTTTGCTGATGAGTGTGCGGCCTGAGACTCCTGCTCTGATTTGGGACACCAAGGCGTGCAGTGCCCATTTTTTGTTCCTGGAAAAGCCCCGTAGAGATCAAGTGTTGACCACACCCTAATTAAGTGCATGGAAGTTCACTATAGGAGTCATTTTCAGGGGTGAAGACTCCTTTGGAAAGACAAAGAAATCTGCTTTCGGGGCTACTGCAAGTTGAGTGTAGTTTCTAGGGAGCTAACAATCATGACGGACAGGAGCCCCGCTTGCTTTAAGAGCAATAAATCAACACTCAGTCTGGCTGTTTAGCGGTCCCCCGAGGAGCTTGAGGTGCAGCTAAGATGTCAGCTATAAAAGTAGTGATTCCATAGACTTGTTAGGTTACTTCACATCCTTCACTCTTCTCCGGCTGTACTAGGAAGAATGGATGAGACCAAGGTTAAACAGAACACCACTCCTATCCAAGCAACACGCTCCTAGGAAGCTCTGCGACCCTCCCTGGCACAGCCCTGCTGGCAGAGCCCGAGATGCAGGGCCGACCCTCTATCCTCCAGGGTTCTTATGGCTCCGCTCCAGACAGGTGCATAAAGAGGTCCCCAAACTCTGCCATGTCGACATCGTCAGTGTCGGGGACATGCCGGCTTCCCTGGTTCTCCATGGAACCAGAGCGCACTGAATTGAAGAACCTCACGGGGATTCAGAACTGAGCTGCTGCCGCGCTTTCTCAGGCTCTGCAGCGCCATCAGGGTAAGCACGGCGGTAAAGACACTTGCTTCCTGATGGGCGGCCCCCTCGCCTTGCCCAGAGCGCTTACAACCTTTCCCCATTCCCTGCTTGACAGCTTCAACCAGCCTATTCTCTTTATTCTGATCTCCTACCCAGTACACACCGGGAATCACACACTGATAGCACACGGCCTGCTAGACAAGACTGGACGACGGGCTGTGGAACTCTTGGCACAGCGCCACTGTCGGATGCAGGACGAGCAGTAGGTGTGGCTGCCACTGGGAGACTCCCAATCTCCTCTCGGAAATGAACGCCCCTTGAGGGTCACTTCATGCAGATGCTGCACTTTGTCTGGATTTGCCTGGAAGCAAAAGCCTTACCCTCTCGTGTTTGAGTGTTGCCTCGCAGATCTAGTGAGCTGACCTTTGCTCTGGGTCGAAGGGGTGCAGGTAAGGACAGATTTCACACGTGTCCCCACGCAGGTAGACACAGCATCCCCGCATCGCACTCTCCGGCCCACGGGGGCACAGCTGCTGGTGGCTGTGGGGGCTGCGGGCTTCTGAACAATCAGGGCATCCCTCAGCGTCCCAGGACTGGCTTCATCGCCGGGCCGTCCTCGTGTCACTGCCTCCTGGGGTGCTCACCACCCTGGGCAAGCCTTCTCTCCAGCCATGCCGGAGAGAGTTGGGTCTCTCAGTACCAGTGCTCTCTTCCCCCTTTTCCCCGGCTCATGCAAATTGGTTTTCACAACAGATGCAGTGAGGTCAGAAGGAGGGTGACTGTGGGAGTCTGTGGAGCCCACAGCACCACCAGCTGCAGCAGAGGCTCATGTGATGGTATCTGCGAGTGCACAGGCGCAGTAACCCTCCTGCCAGTACCTGCAGATGCTGGATGGCTTGCTCTTTGCCAAGTCCTGGGAGAACAGGCATTGGCTGCCTTCCCGACACACACCAGGCAGAACCTGCCTGCAGGGACCTGCTTGGTGCGCAAGGGGGTCACCTGTGCTGAGCCACTGTGGGAGCCAGGCCGGCTTTGGCAATGGCCACTGCATGGAATCTCCTACCTAGAGTAGTCAATATCAGACTGTACAGAGAGAAAGGGGTATCATACGTGAAACCCCCACTCTGCCACGGCTCCTCTCAGCCCATCAGGGAACGAGCTTCCAGCAGGCTGAGAGGAAGCGGCTTGGAGGTCTGAGGCCCGCAGATACTGCTCTTTGTCCCGACTGGCCTGGGAGGCAAAGGAGGAGGTGAGGGCATGAGTCTGACATGATGGAAGATGCAGAACACTTGTCAGGACAAATTTAAGTCCTTTCTCACTTCATGTGGAAACTCACACTTGTAGGGGCCGGCCTTGTGCTGCACGCTGTGCCAAGTGATCCATATTTTCTGTTTCATTTAGTCCTGACAACATTGCAGGAAGCAGGATTTTATTTTTAAATTACCACTGCATGGGTTGGGCTCTTTAATAAGGTTAACAATTTTGCCCAAAGTTACACAATCAATACCTAGAGGTGAAATGTTTCCGTTTTCATCTGCCTTGGCCGGGAACGGTGTCACCAAGGCCCTTCCATAGGAATTGACCACGCTGAGTTTTTCTTACCTGCCAGGCTGGCAGAGGGATCGCAGGCTTTTGTAACTGACATAATCACAGCGTTGATTAAGAAACATGGAATCTGTCAATTTAATTAAATAGCTAAGAATAGCACCCCAATCTCAGGCTATTCACTTCGGGCAAAGTTGATGTGGGAAGAGTGAGCTGGCCTGTGGTCTGGGGGCTCCTCTTCTAGGAGATTTGGAAGCTGAATAAATTTTTTTCAGCAATTCACTTTATCAGTCAGGGACTCCATCCCATTCATATAGGAAATGCATGGAAACTGTTCTCCCCATGCCAGTTTTCTGCGGAAACAGAGACCTGAACAGCTCAGAGACAAATCCTGGTGCAGGCACATTTCTGGAAAATTCCAATCTGCTCTATTTTTGTTGTAATCAATAGATCTGTGTTTTAAACAGCAGGCATTTATTAGGCTCCCACTGTGTGCTCACACTGTGTTAGAAGCTATGGGGACTATAGATCAGGAGAAGCTGTCCCTGCATTTATGACGCTTTTTGTGGTGTATGTGCTGAGAAAACCTTTCAGAGCACAGCGCTGAGAACACGCGAGGCCCCCACAGTGCGGCCGCAGGGGAGCATTAGGGTGGGATGGGCTGGACTAGTGAAGAGGAAACGGCACAGGCAGTTAGCATTTGAGTTCAATTTCCTTCTAACTCCCTCTGCAATGAGCAAGTTGCTTAACCAACTCGAGTCCCAGTTCTTTATCTGTAAATAGTCTCATTCAGAAGGAGAGAATCCAGTGAGATCTACAGAGTAAAGCATCGAACTCAACCCAGTAAACACTTGTGAGGCTCATTTGAAAGGAAGATTGGTGGGAATTGCCTGGGGTGGCATTTTGGTTATTTATGCCTAGAAATCTACCCTCAGACTTAGTGGCTTAAACAACAACCACTTAATACCTCATAATTCCATGGATCTCCTGGGGCTCAGCCAGTGGGTTTCTCTACTGTAGTGCTGGGGAATGTCCGGCCCACAGGCCGCATAAGGCCGGCAAAATCACTTGGTCTGACCCTGCCAAGGCATTAGGGGTGAGTTAATTAAATGTTTGACCAAATATATAGCAGGCTAATTGTTAAGTTGGCAATTTTGTATGGCCTGCAGATGATGTTATAAATATCCAATGGCCCCTGGTAGAAAAAAGGTCCCCCCTTCCCAGCTCTACTGTCTCTCTCTGGTGACCTCTCATGTGCTTGCAGTCAGATGGAGCTGGGCCCCCAGTGCTACTCTATGTGTCCTCTTTCTCCATGTGGCATCTTCTCCTCTAGGTCCTCCCCATACGGCCTCTCTCTAGCTTAGACTTCTTATGCAGTCAGCCTCGGGGTTCTAAGTGAAGGAGTTGAAGGTGGTCAGGTTTTCTTAGTGCCTGGGCTTGCACGTTTCAGAACGTCCACATTCTAGAAGTGAATGCAGTCACAGGCCCAACCCAGAATCAAGGGGAGGAGCACAAGCTCCATTTCTTGATGGGAGATTTTATGGATCCCAAACCTCCAGCTCCAGGGCCCTTCCGGGCACCTTCCTGTTGATGGGGAGACGTGCAAGTCACAGCTTCGGAAGACCCATTGCTGACAGGGCGGCAGGGAGATCAGCCACCCACAGGGCCTTCTCCGCACAGTTCTTTGGCGTGGATGCCTTCAGATTTGAAGGCAAAGCAGCTAGAGCTTTTCTGGGCTCTCACGGGTTTATTCATATGAATAAACTTCAAAAGATGTGAAATTTAGACCATTGATGTGTATATTTACAATGGCATGTTTTCTTTTCCCTCAACAATGCATCTGGGAGGCTGAATTCTTTAGCAGACAATTCCAGCCCTGGGCCCAAACAAGGGGCTGAGGGATTCTTGAGGGATGTCTTATCCAGGGTAGGAAAACACTGGAGAACCATCTCAACCTAGTTCTCCTGGGCACTTCTCTTTGGCTTTTGCCCTTTCTTTTCCAAGGCGCATGTAGATTCCCC
>NW_006284838.1:1994434-1994642 GCF_000327345.1 Myotis davidii | reverse complement strand
GCGCCACTTCTGGCTGTTGATGAAGGTATATAGACCATCATACTGAGGCAGGTCTTGATCAGATTTGAACATCCTGTTCTTTCTGCTTTGACATGAGATGATTCAGATATTCAATGGTGACCTGCAGATGAATCATCTCTCCTATCCAGTGTCAGCTTCATTAAAGTAACTCATTGCCAAGTTCAGGGAATGAGGGTGAGCCATGAGG
>NW_006284838.1:1991392-1994201 GCF_000327345.1 Myotis davidii | reverse complement strand
CCAACAAAGTGCCACAGCCTAGGGTGAGTATGATGCGTCTTGACACCTGACAAACACACTACCAGTATAGCACATGAGAGGGGCACATTCGTTTCATGTGGCCAGACCTGGGACGACGTTAGTGAAGACTTTATGGAGGAGATATCTGGGGAAAAAAAACCAGTAAGCCAGACTTCTAGAGGATAGTGGAAAAGTACAAAGAAATCAGGGGAGTGGAATGACACATGGTCTTTAGGGAATATGGTAGATTGGCATGAACTCTAGCCACAGATATGCAAGTTGTGATGATTGCTGTAACTATTGATTGTATCATGTTTTGAATTTCCCAACTAAGGTGGGTGTTATTTGAAGGTCAAGACCACCTCTTATACTGAAGCTTTTTTGGTATTGACTTTTTAAATAAAATAGCAAGGTGTTGGACACTCAAGGGGAGAAAATGGTGTGGTAGGCAGACTCATGGCCTTAAAGAGTATTTCACAATCAATTTGTAGGACAGCAAATGTGATGAGACACCATACCTACAGATATACTACTTACTGGGAAAAAAGGGACTTTACAGATGATGTTTTGGTTACTAACCAGTGGCTTTGAGATAGGAAAATTATCCTGGATCACTTTGGTAGGCTCAAGATAATGTCACCAGTCCCTAAAACAGGAGAAGAATAAGTCAGAGATTTAAAATACAAGAAGCACTCAACACCCCATGCTGGTCCCACGTAGCAAGGAAACAAAGACCTCAGTCCTACAACCACAAGGAACTGCCAATAACCTGAATGAGCTTCAAAGTGGGTTCTCCCCCAAAGTCTCTAGATAAGAGTCCATGTTGGCTGATTGACACCTTGACTTTTGCCTTACAAGACCCTAAACAGAGAACACAGTCATACTATGTTAGACATCTGACCTGCAGGAGCTACAAGGAAGATGAGGAAGTGGGATTTGTTACTTACACCTCTTTCCTTCCCAGAGATGGTCTTAACTTGGCGCAGGTCAGATTTGGGGAATTAGCACTAACATCTGCAATTTATTTGTCCCAGTAGAGGACCTGCAAGACCTCCAGAGGAAGTTTGTTAACTCCAAACTTTCTGTTCATTATGTAGGTACAGTATTTTATTTATCCCTATCTTCCTCTGTGGACACTGGGAAGTTTCCATTGTATTACATTCTCTACAAAATAACCAGCCCTCCGTTTGTTCTGTGCACTCAAGGCTGCAAAGCCAGCTCCTCTGAAATCTTTCCTGGCTCACTGCAGCATGGTTGGCACCGCCCCTATTTTTGCACATCCCACAGACATAATCCTCATCACTGTGCACTCAAGGCTGCAAAGCCAGCTCCTCTGTGAAATCTTTCCTGGTTCACTGCAGCATGGTTGGCACCGCCCCCTAGTTTTGCACATCCCACGGACATAATCCTCATCACTGTGCTGACTTCTCTGCTGATGTGTTGTCTCCCCTTCTGGGCTGTAATTTCTTTTTCCTCTTGTCCCCCCAGCACCCAGGGCTTGGTTGGCCTGAGGGTGGGAAAGGAGAGTGGATGCAGAAGCAGCCGGCTGGAAACGGGCAGATGGGACCTGCCAGATTGCAGAAAGCAGCTGGGTGTGAGGCATAAAATCCAAGGCGGTTAATTAAAAACATTTTTATTTGACCTGATTAAAAAGAAGTTAAAGCTATGAGAAGTTTCTGCTGAGACATTAAGGAGGAAAATGAGTAAGGTGGAGGGCAATATGCACACTGCTTGCTCCGGAGCAGGCTGGAGATTAAGTAGATAACTAACAGCCTCTGAGGCCTTGAACTTGGGAGCTCAGATACACTTTTCTCCTGGACGCAGGGATCAGTATTCCCAGGAGAGCTTTCCTCCTGGAAAAGGGGGTGCTCCTTGGTGCAGGGTCTGTTGGGGGAGCGGTGGCAAACGCTTTAAAATCCATTCTCTTCCACTTAATAGCCATGTGACCTTGGCCGAGCTTTCCTCCTGGAAAAGGGGGTGCTCCTTGGGTCTGTGGGAGGAGCAGTGGCAAGCGCTTTAAAATCCATCCTCTTCCACTTAATAGCCATGTGACCTTGGCTGAATTTTCTCTAAGCCCAAGTTTTCTTACTTGACAATTTGGAGAATTAACCTTCGCATCCTTGGTTTGCGATGAAGATTATTTATCCTACAGAAGGCTTCTACTTTAAGTGGCCTCAGGCAATCAGCTCTTGAAAGATTTTCTCTCAGTTGCCATATGAATGTTAATGAAATGATAGAAAAACAGTTCTGAAAAATAGAAACAATCATGGCAGCATTTGGGGGAAAATCTCCCTACCTCCGATTCCAGTGCTAGGTCGACCAGGTAGCTACTGTCTCCTGGCCTCTTTTTCTAATCCACACAAGTGACTTCTATTGGTTGATAATTTAGTATCCACTGGGTATACCAAAATGGCCCCAGAATTCTCAGCTTCATGGGTGACACAGGTTCTCCCACCGTCTCCTCTGGAAGCAAAGGTGCCAGTTGAATCAATAAAATATATTAAAAAAACAAAAAAAACCAAACAATCATGGCAGCATTTGGGGGGAAATCTCCCTACCTCCAATTCCAGTGCTAGATCGACCAGGTAACTACTGTCTCCTGGCCTCTTTTTCTAATCCACACAAGTGACTTCTATTGTTTGATAATTTAGTGTCCACTGGGTATACCAAAATGGCCCCAGAATTCTCAGCTTCGTGGGCGACACAGGTTCTCCCACCGTCTCCTCTGGAAGCAAAGGTGCCAGTTGCTGGGAATAAGTAAAAAGAACAACACCTCTCCTCCCACTGTCTGGCAGGAGGTCTGGGTCTG
>NW_006284838.1:1988930-1991279 GCF_000327345.1 Myotis davidii | reverse complement strand
CTGGTTTGTGGATTGTAGCAAAAGTAGAACACGAAGTGATGGCCATTGGATTATTGGGCTTTGCCCACTATACAAAGATTTAGAAGCTCAAGGTCATTGGAGGCCTTTATTTCTCATATTTGCTAGAGATGTTTTGTAGCTAGTGTTTTCCAGGCACCAATGTTCTCTAGCCTATGGGTTTGCCCCTGAGATAAGTACAATGAAGGATCTTTAAAGGTAACTGGGATTGAAAGATTTGAAAGAATTATTGGCTCAATTCAGGATGAGGAGAATCTTTAAAAATCAAATTCGAACTTCTAGGTCAAGATGGCATATGAATCCTATGGATGAATTAGCCCTGAATCCTGAACGCTACTGAATGATGAACACAATACAGGAAACCATTAAAAGGTGCTGTCCATTTTTCAGAATTTTGATGAATTTTTCCATGAGAAAGTGTAGCCAAGAGCACACTAAGTAGAGTCTGACTAACTTGTGAGATGCTGCAAAAATAAATAAATAAATAATAAACAAACAAACAAACAAATAAAGTTGGCTGAGACTAGACGGTATTTCTAGTAGAAACTTTCTAATTTTAGAGACAGACCAGAGCAGAGAGACTACAGGTAAGTGGAGCATGCGGTGCAGTAGGAGGCCATTTCCCATCCACTGAAAACACTAAGGCAAACCTGTGCTGGTGAGGTAACATGAGAAGGCGGACTTGGTGTGCCCTCAGCGTTGCTCAGCTCGCCTAAGGCTTTGTGGGAATGGGAGGCCATAGGATTGGCTAAGTTTTCAGGGGCCATTGTCCATGGTAGGGAAGGACCACACTGTTACTCGGCTTACAGTGATAAACAAGGGGAAGTGACCCTGCTGCCTGAAGGAGCAGCGACAAGTCACCCAGCTGCCTTTTAAGGATGCTGCTTAACTTCTCCCCCAGGGACAGAGAGTTCTCATCGAAGTAAAATCGCAACATTTGACTGTCCAGGTGGAGCTGTGAGAGGAGCAGGTGACGGCAGGAATCTGCACCTCAGGGAAATCGGGGCCGGAGTCAGCAGTACAGGGCGGTGGGTGTAACCATGTTGTGGATGAAGTCATTGGGCGAGTGAAGTCTGCAAAGAGAGGGCCTGGACCTGAGCCAGAGGATCTCCAGCACTGAGAAGGCTTTTCCCGAGGTTGGGCTGCAGAGAGGACTCTAAAGCACGGTCCAGAAGAGGCTCCAGAGAGCGAGGGAGGACTGAAACCAGGACCGAGGAGTATTTTGGTTTCCCGGATATGAGTGTTTCAAGAAAGAAGAGAGGGGTCTGGAAGTCAAGTAAGACGAATCTGAAAAATATTCTTTGTATTTCACAGCATCTATGTTTATGTGAAAGGAAGTATCACGTCATCTGCTGAGAAAGTGTGTGTGAAAGGTGGTAGCAGGAAGTGGGGATGATGGCTGTACCAGTCAAGGTTCTCCAGAGAAACATAGCTGATAAAATATATTAATCATTTATTATGTTTTACAAAATGAAATATTATATATTACAATATTATGTGATATTATATTATATACATTCTATCAAATATAATGAGAGAGAGAGAAAGAGAAGTGGAAAATCTGTAGGGTTTGCTGGCAGATTTGAGACCTAGGGAAGAGGTGATGTTGAAGCTCAATTCTGAAGATAGTCAACTGGAAGAATTCCCTGTTCCTCTGGGGGCTTCAGTCTCTTCCCTTAATGTCTTTTGCTGATTGAATGAGATTCATCCACATTACTGCTTTAGCCTTTAGTCAAAGCTGATTTAAATGTTACTCTCACCTAAAGAATAGCTTCACACAGCATCCAAACGTGTTTGACCAAATATCACGTTGACACATGAAAGGAGCCATGACAATGGTGCCGGTAGGACCATTGAGGAGAAGTTCTGAAGTGTTCCTAGAAGAGACGCTGGACCAGCATAGTGTGGGCAGAGAGCCCAGCGCCACAGGCCTGGGTGAGGGAGCGATCGTGGATCACGGCGATTCCTCTTTCTCCTGCTGTTTGGTTCCCTGGTAGCTATGACTGCCTGGGTGCTGGGTTATAGAGAAAGGCTTGGCACTAAAATAAAAACACACAGCATCCAAACGTGTTTGACCAAATATCTGGGTACCATGGCCTAGTCACGTTGACACATAAAAGGAGCCATGACAATGGTGCTGGTAGGACCATTGAGGAGAAGTTCTGAAGTGTTCCTAGAAGAGACGCTGGACCAGCATAGTGTGGGCAGAGAGCCCAGCACCACAGGCCCAGGTGAGGGAGCGATCGTGGATCACGGCGATTCCTCTTTCTCCTGCTGTTTGGTTCCCTGGTAGCTATTACTGCCTGGGTGCTGGGTTATAGAGAAAGGCTT
>NW_006284838.1:1981868-1988597 GCF_000327345.1 Myotis davidii | reverse complement strand
ATTGGCCTGTTTTCTTTTCCTATAGAGTTTTATGATATTTTGACAGAAATAGGGGAAAATGATTGAAGAAAGGCCGTTGACATTCCCTTTGAGGATTCTGTAGAATTCACTGCCGAAGTCTCAATGCAGCGTTGCTGTAGTGACTAGTCGCTAGGGCATCCCTTGAAGGAATCACAATGCAATATGTCCAGTTCATCTTCAAACAGAGTTCTTAGATGGAGAAAAGAATGCATCACAAACGCAAAGGAGCTTCAAGTCAAAGCTGGATCCTTTTTTATTTTGCAAATATCCTGAACTTCTGAAGAAACAGAAATGTTATGCGCACACACACACACACACACACACACACACGTTTTCTTTATTATTCCTTAAGTAGACCGCAGTGCATTAGTGCCTAAATTGTTTTGTAATTGAGTAATTAATTATGCTTTTAACAGTGAAAATCTAAGTTGCAGCTGGTAGATATAAACTAAAACCTGCAAGCAACTGTTTTTCTGTCTGAGTCTCAGTCTGTCCGTTTGCCGAATGAAGACGCTGTGGTGTGACTTCCTGAAGGCATAGGCCGCATGGGTGCGAATTGCTTCCAGGGAGGTTATCAGGCTCATGCTTGTGCTATGGTCTGAATGTTTGCTTCCTCTCAGAAAGATATGTTGAAACTTAACCCCCAAGGGATGGCATTAAGAGGTGGGCATTGGGGGTGTGATTAGGTTAGAGGGTAGAGATTAGTGCCTTATAAAAGTAGGGGAGGAAGCCCCCTTGCTCCTTCTATTTTGTGAAGTTACAAGAAAAAAGAGGGCTGTGTAGGCTGCCAACAGACACTGACTATGTTGATGCCTCGATCCTGGACTTTCTAACCTCAGAACTGTGAGAAATAAATGTCTGTTGTCAATAGCGCCCCACTCTGTGATATTTAGTTAGAGTCCTAATAGACTAAGACCATTTGTGGTCGACAACAGTTGGCAGAGATGGCTTTCATGTGTTTGGCAAATCTGAGAACGACAAATGTGCTAGGGCAGAGTGATACCCCTGTGTAGTGTGGCATGGACCCTGGGTCCAAATTTCCCACAGCCCGGGTCTTGGGCAGTGAGGAATGACATGAAACCTTGGTCATGGAACCTGGACTCTGCCCTGGGCAGCCACCTGCGCTTCCCCGTAAGGAGTGGAGGCCTTGTCTGCTCCCCCCTGGGTAGCAGGAGGTCTGGAGAGACCTGGGAAGCGGGGGCCTGCACCCACGACTCTGGTGTCCACTCTGCACTTCAAAAACAGGCAGCGTATTTTCAGAATTTCTCAATTTCTTTTTTTAAAGCTTTGGCTGCAATACATTTTTGTTTGCATTTCAGTGCTGTGTGCTGCTGTTATGTTGTATTCACTCCAGGGCTAAAATAAGTCATGTCTTTCATAATATTTAGTTAAATAAACATTCATGAAAGTTACCATGCAGACATGGGCAGGACACACAGGAAGGGAACCAGAAGCCCTTGGGCGACCTTCCGGCTGGAGCGGAGCCCTTCCTGATGCAGCGACCTCGGAAGCAGCGTGCTGTCCCCGACGGTGGCCTCCTTTGAGGTGGGACCCCATCCGGGAGACACACGCAGGCATGTCGTCCTCGTCCTCCTTCCGTGGTTTTCCCTGCCCACCCTGCACACTGCCCCCGAGAAGCGGATCCCTTCGTCCCATGGTGTGCCTGCGTCTGCATGGCGACCTACACAAACGTGCCAGGACATCAGTTAAACAATTTTCAACTGACGCAGCAGAGATTTTTTAAGATGTATGACACGTGGGAAAAACGTTTCCCTAATTTTGAATCCTGGGGCAGGTTCTCAAGTTTTTTGGTGGGTTTGGTGCTAGCATTCATCTTGAGATGCAGAGGGAGTTGGAACATCAGCATTTCTTTAAGTCTCATGGGCCTATCTTGGTCTCATTCATAGTTTCATGATTATTTCCTTACTTGTATTTCTCCAATGGACTGTGACATCCTGCAGGCCGAGGCCCAGTCTCAGACATATTGGACCATTCGGCATAAATGTATTAAAATATGTATGAGACTTGTATACTGAAAACTACACAGCCCACTTTTTCTTCATTTCTCTCTCTCTCTCTCTCTCTCTCTCTCTCTCTCTCTCTCTCTTCAATGTCATTGATTCCTGCTCTTTATTGTTTTCTTCCATCTGTTTGCTTTGTGTTTGTTTAGATGTTTTTCTGTATTCTTCAGGTAGGAATTTAGATGGTTGATTTTTGACTTTTCTTTTTAAAAAAGACATGCATTTAATACTGCATTTTTTCCTCTAAGCACTGCTGTAGTTACATTGCACAAAGTTTCCTATGCTCTATTTTTATTTTATTCAATGTCCCTTTTAAAATTTTCCTTTTGACTCATGGATTATTTAAAAGTATACTGTTTAGTTTTCAAATATTTGGAGATTTTTCTGTTATGGTTCAATTATTGACTTCTCATTTGAAGTCACCACTGGGGTTGGTGATACCACTCTGTATGATTTCTATTCTTTCAAAATTGTTTTTGGTTTGTTTTGTGGCTTAGGATATGAACTATATTGGTTTACATTTTGTGGGCGCTTGAAAATAGTGTGTAGTCTGCTCTTTTGTGGTGGGTGCTCTATAAATGTCGATTAAATCCTGTTGGTTTATGGTGCTGTTGAGTCCTTCTATATCCATGCTGATTTTCTGTCTAGTTGTTCTATCTCTTGTGAAAGGACTGTTGAAGCCTCTAACCACAATCCTGTATTTGTCCCTTTTTAGTTCTCCCAGCTCTTACTTTACATATTGCTTTGAGGTTTGTTGCATACACATTAAAGTTTGCTATGTTTTCTCGATTGACCCTTTTAGCCTAATACAATATTACCCTCTTTTCTCTGTTTTCCTTGCTCAAAAGTTTATCTTATCTGATATTGATAAAGTCACACCTGCTTTCTTTTGATGAATGTTTACATAATATATCTTTCCCACCCTTTTTTCTTTTAACATGCCTATGTCATTACATTTAAGGCGAGTTTCTTGTAGATAGCATATAAATGGGCAGTATTTTTTAAGTCTATTTTGCCCATCATGAACTAGAATGACGTGAAAATGTTCAAAATATACTCTTAAATTGAAAAAGGCAAGTACAAAACTGTTTGAAATGATCCCATTAAAAATATCGGAAATGGTATATATTTGAATCTTAGCTCTGCTAAGTATATCTAGCTGTGTAACCTTAGGCCAATTCACTTTTCTCATCCATAAGATGGAGATCACTATCTTACAGAATTAATTTCATAAGGTTTTTTTTGAATGGAATTAATTACAATAGTTAGAATTACCTAGGTTTAAGATTTCAAGGCATTTATTTCTTTTATACTTATTTTTTTCTAAAATTTTTGCAAATGATATTAATAAGAAACTACTTTTTAAGTAAAAACATACATATACACACCAAAATTTGAGATAAATATTGATAAATGTTATAAAATTGTGCATGGACGTGTGTATGCATGCATGCTGGAAACATAGGAGAGAGCCTAAAGCAGGGGTGGGCAAACTTTTTGACTCGAGGGCCACAATGGGTTCTTAAACTGGACCGGAGGGCCGGAACAAAAGCATGGATGGAGTGTTTGTGTGAACTAATATAAATTCAAAGTAAACATCATTACATAAAAGGGTACGGTCTTTTTTTTTTTTTTTTAGTTTTATTCATTCCAAACGCGTCGAATCCGGCCTGCGGGCCGTAGTTTGCCCATGGCTGGCCTAAAGGTTGGCTCAGCAACCCTTGCCATGACTCTCTAGCCCCTTCTATTTTTTTTTGTTTATGCCCCTTCTATTCTTTAGATGAATGTTTTTTTCATAGTTATATGAGTGAATATACAGAGTGTATGCATGTAATCTTGTTTTTTCACAACAGATTATACATATTTTACTGTTGCTACAAACTATACATGTGATATTTTATGTTATAGAACAGTAATTTATGAAGTTTATGAAACATTTATAGCACAAATCACACAGACATGCTTCTATTATTGTAATCTTTGGATCTTTTTAATTTAAGCAACTATAACTATCTTACCCCTTTTAGCACTTTTTTTATTCTGCATCATTACATAAATGAGATTATTGGCCTAACTATAAGACTTAAAAAAAATCTGTAAAATTTATGGCCAAAATTCTCTTCAGAAGTCTCTGTCAATTTATACTGCCTCCAGAAAAAGTAGGAATACTTATTTTGCCACATCCTCTGAAAGCATTGGACATCTTTTTAAATCTTTTGATAAAAATTAGGTGGAAATTGGTGACTTGTTATTAGTGACGTATTTTGTTTCTTCTGAGATAGAACTTTCCCACAGCACATCGGTTCACAGGTTGTATTTTCTCTGTTGTGCATTTCCTGCCGATGGCCATTTATCTTAATGTTTTCCTCATTGATTGGCATATTCTGTTTAATACAGGCATTTACCCTCGTCATATTTCTTATAAACATTTTTTTCAATCTGCTGTTTGTCTTTATATATTAGTTGCTTTTTATACACTGAAGTTCAATTTTTTTTATGGTCAAATTCTTTAATATTTTTCTTGTGTGACTGCTAGGTTTAGAAAATAATCTTTTGCCAAAACCGGTTTGGCTCAGTGGCTAGAGCGTCGGCCTGCGGACTGAAAGGTCCCAGGTTCGATTTCGGTTAAGGGCATGTTCCTGGGTTGTGGGCACATCCCCAGTAGGAGATGTGCAGGAGGCAGCTGATCGATGTTTCTCTCTCATCCATGTTTCTGACTATCTCTCTCCCTTCCTCTCTGTAAAAAAATCAATAAAATATATTTTTTAAAAAAGAAAATAATCTTTTTATAAAAAACTAGAGGCTGGGTGCACGAATTTGTGCACTAGTGGGGTCCCTCAGCCTGGCCTACAAGATTGGGCAAAATCCAGCTCTCTGACATCCCTCAAGGGGTCCTGGATTGCGAGAGGGCTTAGGCCAGGCCAAGGGACCCCACCGGTGCACAATCATTGGAGCCAGGGACAAATGCGGGATGTTGGCCAGTCGGGGAGGAACCATAGGAGGGCTCCAGGGTATGTCCAACCCATCTTGCTCAGTCCCTATTGGCCAGACCCCGGCAGCAAGCTAACCTACTGATCAGTGCTCTGCCTCCTGGTGGTCAGTGCATATCATAGCCAGTGGTTGAGCTGCATTAGCTTATTATGCTTTGATTGGTTGAATGGCCAACCGGTCGACCGGACACTTAGCATATTAGGCGTTTATTACATAGGATATGTCACTCTGTTTTCTCCCAGTTTTTCAGTGATTTTTTTTTTCAAGGACAATATTTAACTCTTTAATCTATTTGAAATTTATCTTGATAAATTGTAAGGGTGGTGAGCATCTTTTAAAAAATAATAATAAAAAATAATAATAAAAGCCCAATGAGAACATGATGTTAAATGAATGAAAAAGTGTCTGCCGGCCCCGGTCTTCCCTGGAGTGCTATTTTTATTTCATCCTAGATTTACTGGCCCAAGTTCAGAGGACAATGCCTAGGATGGCAAAAGGAAGACAGTCCAGGCGATGAGAAGTGGCTTAGAGACCGTAAGACTGAATGACGGTTGTTTAGATGTTTGGGTACTTACCAACATGCTGTGTAGTAAGTAGTTAAGAACTCAAGCCCTGAGGACAAAAACTCCGGTCCCTGTTTTGCCACTTATGGGTTATGTGCTTTAGAGAAAGATGCAGAGCAATGTTAAGCCTCGATTTCTTCATCTGTTAAATGGGACTAATAACAGTGCCCACCTCGCAGTTACGGCATTAGGAAGATTAATGAGAAAATGCAGGTAGGCTCTCGGCAAGGTGCTTGGGCCAGACAAGCCACTTGGTAGATGCTGGTGGTACCATTAATTTTGGTTCAGTTTTGTACAAGCCCAGAGGAGACAGCGAGGATGCAGAACGACCCATTTCTGCCTACATGAGATTCTGGGTTGTTTCAGGAGATAATGGCTCCTTTGTCATGGGACATTTTGGGGCCACAAAGAGCTGGGCTGGGCTGATGCTGCCGGTGAGTGGCTCTGTGGCTTTCAGGGTTCTTCCAGGCTATCATGCTGTGAGGCTGCCTTAGCAGGACCCCGAGGAGCGTGTGGCAGACCTGCTTCTTCCTGCTCCTGCACTCCCTTGGCATGTTAGCTCAGGACAGAAATGAAACTGAGGCTGAGACCAGCCAGCGCAGAGCACAGCACTGAATGCCAATTAGCCTGCCAACACCGCGGGTGAGTTTGAAGGAGGAGGTCAGATGCAACCCCTGCTTTGGGAGGAAGACGCAAAGCGGATTGCCTGGGAGATCTGAGGTGAGGGAGGCAAAGGAAGCTATCTGAGGGGCACAGTGGGAAGCCTGGAAGACTGGGGGGCCAGAGAAGGCAGGGCAGGGGTGGGGACTGGGGTCAGGTGTCAGACTCAGTGAACAGGAGACCTGACGGGGTTTGACCCCATTTGCCTGGGGATGGGTGTGTGTGCTGCCAAAGAGAAACAAAGCCAGACACTAGTTAAAGTGGGGAAACGGATTTTACTCAGGAGCTGCTGATAGCAGGGAAGAGCTGGGCTCCATTCCGCTTTGTGTAGAGGGGCCTGAGTGTTTTAAAGAAAGAACAAGGGTGTAGGAAGGGAAGGGAGCAGGGCTCAGGTAGAGCCGGGGAAGTGAGCAGTTAAAAGAAAACATGGAGAAGAGGTTGGTCACTGTCAGTGTCATTAGATCAGCTGTGCT
>NW_006284838.1:1969691-1981838 GCF_000327345.1 Myotis davidii | reverse complement strand
ATTTAGAGACTGGGAGACAGAGGCCCTGTCCTTCCTGATCCTTACTTTTCAAAGGACTGCTTTTCAAGTCCTCGAGGAAGGCCCTCCTGGGTTGTAGTATGCATCTGAAAGGGGTAGAGAAGAGATACAATTAAAAGTTGTTCTATTTTATTATTTTAGTAAATGGTCTAAGAAAGGGGAGGTCAGGGCCAATGGTCAGGTGTTAACTAGAAAGAACAAAATGTAAATTGTTGTAACAGCCTTGAGCTTTTTCAGACAGGAACTCCAAGTGAGGGTGGGGGTGGGGGGGCGGTGTCTCAGTCACCCAGGCAGGTGGCCTTAGGCTGCAGGAAGCCATGCCAGGGCTGGCCAAGCCTCTCAGTGCAGGGTTTGGGCAGAGTCACTATGTGGCGAGTGTTCTTTTGTGGTTGACAGTGTCCTTAGGAGCCCTGGGCCTCTGCACAGGGCACTGGGCAGTACCGAGGGGGAAGGAGTTGGGGAATGCTGGGTACTACCTTTTCTATAGTTCATGTATGGGAAAAATATCACTTCCTTCATGATGACCAAAAACGACTTGAAAAATTGAAATGATTATTTTTAATACTAAAAATTGCAATTGGAGAGGTTGGATCTCCTCATGTTGTGAATTTGGGTAGCAGCATAAACAAACGGCCAGGTCCTTCAAGGGATGGGCTCAGCAGGCGGATGGCCAGCCTCCCCGTCACTCATTCCTTTGGTGAGGTAATTATAACTGACTGCATGATGCTTGTTTCCTTGTTTGTTTTATTGTTTTGTTTCTTTTTAAGACTTGTTTTCTCAGTTAAGGCATTGCAACCTAAAATCCATTGCCAACACATCAAAACACATTAATAAGAATGTGTATGCTCATAGTGTGACCAGCATAATTTAAAAAATGTTGAAAGCTGTTTTTGGTTTTAGCATACTAAACCTAAAGGTTGAGTTTGATATTTCCCACTACTTTTCTGTCCTGCATCCACGAGATTTGTCACTTGGAAAACAGCCCTTTGACCAAGGCTGTGACTTCTCACGTTACAGGCCAGATAGACATAGTCAAATGAGGCTAGTGTATGAGCCTCAGAGCTTAATTAATGTAAAACACCTTCTGAATTTGAATGAAATCCTTAGTTGGAGTTTTGATTTTACTTACTCTGCTCTCCACAGGGGGCCAGTTGCTGAAAGGTTTTTGAGAGCAATATGAAAGGAATACTCTCTAGAATGCCTTCCTTCTTCTGTTCCAAGTGCTTTTCATGATCTCATTTGATCTTCACAACAAAGGGGAGAAGTTGTTGGGGCAAGGGCGAGTCTGCCAAGTGTGCGGATGAAGAAACACAGGCCGAGGAGTGTTGTGTGCCTGCTAACCCAGTGCCTACCACATCGTACCTCCCACACCGCAGTCAGGGGGCGGGCGGGCTTTGTGCAGGCCACAGCAAGGGTCAGGTAACCAGCTCTGGTTCATAGTGACCCTTTACACGTCAGCCCAGAGCTGGGAGAATCCTTGTCCTGGGTTGAAGTGAGATGACTTCTCAACATGTTCAGTATCCCATATAGAAAAAACTCCCACTTTTTGAAGGGTTTAGAACTGAAGATGGTCTCTTCTGACATGTTTCTTTTCTTTTTTTAAAAAATATATTTTATTGATTTTTTACAGAGTGGAAGGGAGAGAGATAGAGAGTTAGAAACATCGATGAGAGAGAAACATCGACCAGCTGCCTCCCGCACATCTCCTACTGGGGATGTGCCCGCAACCCAGGTACATGCCCTTGACCGGAATCGAACCTGGGACCTTTCAGTCCGCAGGCCGACGCTCTATCCACTGAGCCAAACCGGTTTCGGCATGTTTCTTTTTTATAAACAAAACAAAGCTGGAATTGCTTTGTCGAGATATAACTTAATATACCATATAATTTATTCATTTAAAGCGTACAATTCAATGATTTTTAGTATATTCACAGCTGTGTGAAACTATCACCTCAGTCTATTTTAGGATATTTTTATCACCTTATAAAGAAACTTCATCCCCTTTAGCTATCACTTCTTTCTTGCCCCATCTGTCCCTAACCCTAAACTAAAATTAATTTACTTTATAGATTTCCCTATACTGGATTTTCATATGAATAGAATCATGTACTATGTGAGCGTTTGTGATTGGTTGTTTTATTTGGCATAACGTGTTCAAGGTTCATCTACATTGTTGCAGATACTAGTATTTCATTCCTGTTTATGGCTGAATAGTTTTCCATTGCTTGAGCCCATTACTTTGTTTCTTTCATTCATCAGTTGGTAGATATTTGGGGTATTTCCACCTTTTGGCTATTATGAATAATGCTGCTATAAATTTTTATGTACAAGTTTTTTGTGTACGTACATTCTCATTTCTATTGGCCAAATATCTAGGAGCAGAATTTCATGACAACCCTATGTTTGAGGAACTGCTAGACTGTTTTCCAAAGTGGCTTCATCATTTTACATTCCCATTCACAGTGTATAAGGGTTCCCATTTCTATGCATTGTGGTTTTGATGATTAATGATATGAGCATCTTTTCATGTGCTTATCGGACATTTGTATATCTTCCTTGGGAAAAAGTGTCTATTTGGATTCCTTTCCCATTATTTAATAGGGCAATTTGTTGCTGGTATTGAGTTGTAAGGGTTCTTTACATAATCTAGATACAAGTGTCTTGCAAATATTTTCACCCAGTTTATACTATTTTGTTATAGCAGCTCAAATCGACTAAGGCAAGTCTATTCCCCTTCCCCCTGCACCGTAAGTCTCTGATGTTGCCCATCCGGAAGGCACAGCTTTGTATGCCCGTAGTCCTCTGGAATGAGAGTGGTATGGGAAAGGCTTTCTTTTTCCCTTTCTCTAGCCACACGCAGCTGTTAAACTCCACTAACTGGAGGCCTTCTGCTCAGTTGTTTTTAACAATGCCCTGAGGGCATACATTGCTCTACAAACTGATCCAGTCAAATTCTGGCTACTTGAAAGGAATATGTTTTTGAGGTCTCTGTTTGGTATTTGTTTTGATCCAGCAGGAACCCTCTCACAGCTTAGCCTACATCTTGAATCTCCTCTAATTGTCTCTCATCATAACTTGCATTGTTAGAGGGAACCTTTACTCTTTTTTAAAAAATATATATTTTATTGATTTTTTACAGAGAGGAAGGGAGAGGGATAGAGAGTCAGAAACATGGATGAGAGAGAAACATCGATCAGCTGCCTCCTGCACACCCCCTACTGGGGATGTGCCCGCAACTCAGGGACATGCCCTTGACCGGAACCGAACCTGGGACCCCTCAGTCCGCAGGCCGATGCTCTATCCACTGAGCCAAACCCGTTTTGGCGGAACCTTTACTCTTGACTTTCTCCAAACTGTGCTGTAAATAGAACCAGTTCCCTTGGGTTTTTTTATACTCTAACTAGAGGCCTGGTGCATGAATTCATGCACAGGTGGGGTCCCTTGGGGTGACCTGTAGGGATCGGGCCCCAGCTTGTGCCCCCCGGCTGCTCACAGCCCCGCAGCCCCACCTGGCACCCTGCTGTGGCCTAGCACTGCCCCCTCACCTGCTCCACCATCCCACCTGCAGGGCAATAGGTCAGGGCCAGGCCCCCACCTGGCTCCCTCAGCACCTGGGAGCTGGGCGGTGGCCCCGCCCTTCTCTGCTGTTGCTGGTCACCATCTGTGGGGTGATCAGTGGGGCAATAGGTCTGGGGTCCCTTGGGGTGACCTGTAGGGATCGGGCCCCAGCTTGTGCCCCCCAGCTGCTCACAGCCCCACAGCCCCACCTGGCACCCTGCTGTGGCCTAGCACTGCCCCCTCACCTGCTCCACCATCCCACCTGCAGGGCAATAGGTCAGGGCCAGGCCCCCACCTGGCTCCCTCAGCACCTGGGAGCTGGGCGGTGGCCCCGCCCTTCTCTGCTGTTGCTGGTCACCATCTGTGGGGTGATCAGTGGGGCAATAGGTCCCCCACTTGCACCTGCCTTGGCCTGGCACCGCCCACTCACCTGCTCCACCATTCTGCTGCAGTCCCCCTTTCATCGGGGCCCATCGGGGCCCATCAGGGCCGGCAGCGCCTCCACTGCTGCCCACTGCCAGCACCACCTTGCTGATGCCAGCCATGTTTAGCACCGCCCCCTGGTGGTTATTGCACATCATTGCAAGCAGTTGAACTCCCAGTCTCCCAGTCAAACAACTGCCCGAGGGACATTTTGAATATTTGGCTTTTATTATATAGGATATGAATTATCTGTTTTATGATGATGCATGAGGCTGTCCCCTGTGTTTTGAGAGCCTGTATACTCTCAGAGATCAGTCTCTCAGAGACACTCCAGAAAATGCTTCCCCCACAGGTAGGATGTTGGATGACGTGATCTCTTGGGTTCTTCCAAGCAAAGCTTCAAACATTATTGCATGGCTTTGCCGGGAGGTGCCTCGGGGCCCAGAGTCTCACAGATGGCTTTGGCATCAAGGATTTGCATTCCACAAGGATCACAGCACTTCCTGCTTTATGAGAAAGGGAGGGTAAATCACTTTCTAGAAAGTATACATATGTCCTTCAGACATGCATATGCCTGTGTGTATAATTCAACTTATTTTTTGCTTTTTTACTTTCAAGAAACCAAGATGTCTTCCTACAACAGTCAGAGTGATTAAACGAAGATCCCTTTTTTCTTTAATACATACTTTTAGTAAAAACTTTTTTCTATTAAAAAATGATTTTGGAGCATTTTGAAATTTGAATGTTCCTCAGTATATTAGTTTGCTAGGGCTGTCCAAACAAAATACCGTAAACTGGGTGGATTAAAAAGCAGAAATTTATTTTCTCAGTTTACTAATAAATTTATTTATTAGTTTAAAAAAAATATTTTATTGATTTTTTACAGAGGAGAAGGGAGAGGCATAGAGAGTTAGAAACATCCATGAAAGAGAAACATCGATCAGCTGCCTCCTGCACACCCTCCACTGGGGATGTGCCCACAGTCAAGGTACATGCCCTTGACCGGAATCGAATCTGGGACTCTTCAGTCCATAGGCCGACACTCTAGCCCAGCCATGGGCAAACTATGGCCCATGGGCCGGATCCGGCCCGTTTGAAATGAATAAAACTATTGAAAAAAAGACCGTACCCTTTTATGTAATGATGTTTACTTTGAATTTATATTAGTTCACACAAACACTCCATCCATGCTTTTGTTCCGGCCCTCCGGTCCAGTTTAAGAACCCATTGTGGCCCTCGAGTCAACAAGTTTGCCCACCCCTGCTCTAGCCACTGAGCCAAACTGGTCAGGGCTCTCACAGTTTTATAGACTAGAAATCCAAGATTACACTGTCTCATTGGCTTGCAGATTGCCAACTACTCACTGTGTCTTGTTTACCTCTTCGTCTGTGTCTGATCTCTTCTTTTTGTTGTTGTTAATCCTCACCCAAGGGTATTTTTCCATTTATTTTTAGAGAGAATGGAATGGAGGGGGAGAGACACACAGAGAGAAACATCAATGTGAGAGAGATGTATTGGTTGGTGCCTCCCACACACACTCCAACCAGGGCCAGGGATTAAGCCTGCAACTGAGGTACGTGGCCTTGACTGGAATTGAACCTGGGATCCTTTGGTCAGTGGGTACCCTCATTCACCGCTGGTAGGAATGTAGACTGGTACAACCACTATGGAAAGCAGTCTGGCGATTCCTCAAAAAATTGAAAATTGAGCTACCATATGACCCAGCAATCTCTCCCCTGGGTATATACCCAAAAACCTGGAAATCATGTATTAGTAAATATATATGCATCCCTATGTTCATTGCAGCATTATTCATGGTGGCCAAGATATGGACACAACCAAAGTGTCCGGAAATAGAGGACTGGATAAAGAAGATGTGTTACATATACACAATGGAGTACTACATGGCCATAAGAAGGGATGAAATAGCACCATTTGCAGCAATATGGATGGACACGGGGAATATTAAACTAAGTGAAATAAGTCATTTAGAAAAGGCTAAGAACCATATAATTTCACTCATCTGTGGGATATAAGACTGAAACTCCTGAGCACAAACAACAGTATGATGGTTGCCAGAGGGAAGGCGGTGGGTGGAGAAGGGGGTCCTAATACGTGGTGACAGGAGATTTGTCTTTGGGTGGTAGGCACACGGAGCAATATACAGATCTTGTAACATAGAAACCCACACCTGAAACCTATATGTTCATGTTGACCAATGTCACTCCAATAAATTTAAGAAAAAAATGCTTCATCTACCCTCTACATCACTCTATATTTATAAAATTATAACAACAAAACCATAGTTTCCTCTTTAAAAATTACATAATGATTTGTGTTGGACATTTTTTGAATATTTTAACACAATTTTAATGTTGAGTGGTATTCTAGGTTAAGGATGGATCATAATTTTTACCAATATTTCCTTTTGTTGAACATTCAGGTAAAGAATACTATACTTATAATTTTTGCCTATATATTTTTGAACATATATCTGATAATTATATTTCTTTACTCTTCCTCACTAATTTAAAGTTACACACTTAGCACATTTAAAAATGCCTAGATGCAACTAGGTCTATTATATGTTTTATGAGCTGGTTCATCCATCTGTCCCTTTTGGCATCAGCATTATTTTGCTTTAATTAATAAAATTATAAGGTCAAGTTAAAAATCTTGCTTTGTGAATAAAAAGTATTTTATAGCCTGTTTTTACCTGTTTACTGTTCTGGGTGAAATTTAAATTAACTTGGTAAATTAAAAAATGAGTTCATGATTTCTATTATAATTGAATTTTATGCTATAAGATGATGACACTCTATGAACAAAATAAACTGATGAACAAAATAGGTCCAGAGGCACAGATCTCAGTGGGAGGTGGGTGGGAGGGGCCAGGAAGAGATTACACAAAGAACATATCCATATATGCATAACCCATGGACACAGACAATAGCATGGAGAAGGCCTGGGGTGGGATGGGAGTTTAGTGGAGGGGAGCACAATGGGAGAAAATGGGAGACAGCAGTATACTGTCAACAATAAAAAAAAGGAAATTACAAAAAAACACAGGACGCTCTATGTAAAGAAAAAGCATGTCTTAACCCTTTGAGTGACAACCGATATCCTAGGAACTGCTAAAACTGCCAAGGCATTTTGAGTTAAGGTTTTTAAATGTTTTTTCCCACATAAAGAGTGAGCTACTAGCATCTAATAGTGACACTGCAGGAGGAGCGCGACAGAGCTCCCAGTACTTTTGGCGAAAGACAGGAGGAGCACAATCGCGCTCCCCGGCACTCTCCGGGTTAATCTCCTTCCTAGTCCATTCCCCCAAATCCAGTTTTCTCAGGTAACCAGTATTACAGTCCAATGTGTATCCTTCTACACTTTCTATTCATATAAATGCACGTGTACACACGCACACAGGCACACACACATTTTTTCCCTCACAAAATGTGGGAAACATTTTACATATAAGTTAATTTGCCCAAAACAAACCACGTAAAATGTATTAGCATTTTGAGATTCTGATTAAATTTCCATTATATTAAAAAAAATTTAAATCATTGACTGAGCATATGCTTATCGATTTTAGAGAGAGGGGGAGAGAGCAAGAAAGAGAGAGAGAAACATCAATGTGATGTGAGAGAGAACATCTATCTTTCTGTATCTGCTGACCAAGGATTGAACCTGCAACCTAGGTATGTGCCCTGACTGGGAATCGAACCTGTAACCTTTCAGTATATAGGACGATGCTGTAATCTACTGAACCACACTGGCCAGGGTAACATTGCATTATATGTATATACTAAAGGCCCAATGCATGAAATTCATGCAAGGAGCTGGGCCCTTGCAGCCCCAGCTTCATCCAGAAGGTTGTTCGGATATCTGGTCTAATTAGCATATTATGCTGTTATTATTATAGATTATTTTAGGAAGGTTGACATTTTTTATTTTACTGATTTATTTCCAGCTTGGTGACTTTATTTAGGTATGTTTTGTATTTTTATAATTTCTCTACTTTTCTTGAAAAGTTATTACTATACTAGAGGCCCAGTGAAAGAATTTGTGCATGGGTGGGGTCCCTAGGCCTGGCGAGAGATCAGGGCTGATCAGGACTGGACTGATGAGGGCCTGCAGGGCAGAGGGGAGGATTGGGCATGGGAGGTTGGCCCGCGGGACCAAGGAGGGAGCCGGCCTTTGGCTCCTCTGGGAAAGGGGCCATGTTTGCCACCACTCACCTCTGGTTCCCCATCCCAGGCTGGGGCCCAAAGGCCCTGGCAGGGTTGGGAGAGGAGGCGACAGTCGCCAGGCCGGGCCTGGAAGGAAAAGACGCCGGACTCCAACGTTACTGGCCCCCTGGCCGTCTGTGGAATGTTGGCTGTGGGAGCACACTGACCACCAGGGGGCAGTTCCTACATTGAGTGTCTGCCCCCTGGTGGTCAGTATGTGTCATAGAACTGGTCGACCGGTCATTCTGGTCATTCGGTTGTAACAGTTGCTTAGGCTTTTATAAATATAGGTGTTTTATAATTTTTCTTGCTGTTGATAATGGTATACAAACATCTAACACATGTACTTCCATTTCTAATATGATATTACCAGCATGGTAATATTGATTTTTATATATTTGCATTGTATATAACCTTTGTACCAATTAATCCATGAGCAGATAAGATTTCTTTATAAGCATGTAAGGGCAGATCAAAATTAAATAATTTCTCAACATATTTTAGAGTAATAGTTTTACACCTAAGTATTTTATTTTTATTTTCTATAACATATTTTATTACCAATGCAAAGAGAGACTATTAATATTTATGTATTTATCTTGTATCTATCTCCCTTATTAGATTTAACAAATTATTCAATGAGTTGCTTAGGGTTTTCAGGTGGATAAATATGACATCTGCAATAAAGCCAGCTTTCTTATTTGTCTATATCCATATCTGTGTCTATACAAATATGATGTAATGTCTCTGTCTATTAATCTACTTAATATCTTTTTTCCTTACCAGATTTTCCTGGAACCTACATTACAGTATTAAATAATGATATTAGCTAACACTTTGATCTTGTTCCTGCCTTTAGTGGGAATGCTTACAATGTTTCTCCATAAATTTTGTTTACTGTAGGTTTATGGCAAATTCCCTTTATCTAATTAAAGTTTTCTTTTCTACCCAGCCTTTTGTCTTAAGAATATGCATTGAATTGATTAAAAATTCTAGTAATTATTATACAGGTCATGCAGTTATTTTTCTCCTTTAATATAATTTACTACATTAAGATTTTTCTTAATATACTATCATTCTTGAATTTTTGAGATAAACTTTTAAATATAATCATAGATTTTAATTTGCTAAAATTTTATTTAGGATTTTCACTCTTTTTATTTTATATTCTTTCTTCTTTTTCTCCTTGTCTTCTCTCTTTGCTCTTCTGTTCTGATTTTGCTTCAGGGGCTCTGAGTTAGTATGTTCTCACTGAGTGAGTTAAAAAGTTGTTTATTTCCCGCTCTATGTTCTGGAAGAGCTCAGTGACATTTGAAATTTTAGATCTTTGAAAGTTTGTTAAAACTTGCCCTTAAAATCCTCTGGACTCTATGACTTCAAAGAAGCAAATTTTTATCCTTTCAATGTTTTTCACCGATTGTTTATCTTTCCCAGGGAATCACCTCTTTTGTGTAAAACCTAAGTTTATTATAAATTATACCTATTAATCTTTTATAATTAAAAAAATTCTACCATTTTTTTTTTCTAATTTGGTCTTTCTTGTTTCTAATATGTATGTGACAGTTTTCTTTTGTTGTTGTTCAGCCTGGCAAAGGCTTGTTTATGTTTTGAGTATTTCCCAAATTTAATCAGTGATGTCTCCATTTTTTGTTGGGTGTTGGTACTTGTGTTCTCCATGTTGTTGAGTTAAGCACTTGCACTTTCCGTTCTAATCTCTGTTATGGAAGAATTGGTGTTTTAGATTTTTCTAGGGTACAGGTTTATTTTCTTGAGCTTATCTTTTCTTTTAAGCACTGTTTATTGCACTGTTTACAGAGAATATGGTCTCCATGATTTTAGCTCTTTAGAAAGTAATGAGATTTTTCTTTGAGGCCTAATAAAGGATACATTTGTATCAATCTTTTACATCTGTTTAAAGTTGGATAGATTTCTCAGTTGGGTAAGAAGTTTTATATATCTTCAACTATACCAATTACATTAATATTTCATACTATTTATATCCTCTTTATTTTTTCTTGATTTCAGCATTTCTGTGAGAGATGTAATTATCTCCTACTATAATGTTTAATTTAAAAATTCCCCTTGTTTTTATGGATTTTTTATTTTTTATTTATTTTGGTGCTGTATAGATGTAAAAAAAAGTTCATGTGTATTTTTTTTTTATATTTTTAGCGACATGAATTATTACCTCTCCAATTGTTTATTCTCCCTCTCAGATTGTATTTTTTTCTATTAATGTTGTTACTCTTTAATCTTTCTGTTATTATCATGGTATGTCTTCCTTATTTATTATTTTTAATCCACATCATCTTGTTTTAAATGTCTTTTACACATAGCATATAACTTTAAAAAATGTTTTGAATACCTTTCTTTCAATAGATAAATTTAACTCACATTTATTTATTTATTTATTATTTTTTTAATCCTCACCCGAAGATATTTTCCCATTGATTTTTAGAGAAAGTGGAAGAAAGAGGGAAAGACAGAGAGAAATATTGATGTGAGAGAAACTCATTGATTGGTTGCCTCCTGCAGGAGCCCAAACCATGGCCTGGACTGGGAGGAGCCTGCAACTGTGCTAAATTTAAATAAGATGGTTGGATTATACTGATATCAACCTCCTGGTTGTGAGATCATGCTATTATTTTGCAAAATGACCAATGGGGGAAATTGTGCTAAATAAAATTTTAGCAAATGGAATCTATGATTATATTTAAAAGTTTATCTCAAAAATTCAAGAATGATAGTATATTAAGGAAAACTTCATGTAGTAAATTATACTAAAGAAGAAAAAGAACTGCATGATCGATATAATAATTACTAGAATTTTTTTTATCAATCCAATGCATATTCTTAAGACAAAAGGCTGGGTAGAAAAGAAAACTTTAATTAGATAAAGTGAATTTGCCATAAACCTACAGTAAACAAAATTTATGGAGAAACATTGTAAGCATTCCCACTAAAGGCAGGAACAAGATCAAAGTGTTAGCTAATATCATTATTTAATACTGTAATGTAGGTTCCAGGAAAATCTGGTAAGGAAAAAAGATATTAAGTAGATTAATAGACAGAGACATTACTTGTGTTCATTTGTGTGTGTATTGTGTATTAAGTTCTGTACAATTTTATCACCTGGGTAGCTTTGTGCATGCATCACAATTAAACTACACAGCAATGCATCAGCAAAAGGATCTGTTGTGTTGCCCACTATAGCCACACATATTTTCTTCCTGTTCCAGCCCCTCCAGGAAAGCACTAACCTGTCTGCTATATCTACATTTTTATTATTGTAAAATTTGTATATAAAGAAATTGTACAGTATGTAATTTTTTTAGGATTGTTTAAAAAAATTTTTAAATATGTTTTTATGGATTTTAGAGAGAGAGAATGGGAGGGAGGGGGAGAGAGGATGAGGAAAAGAGAGAAAGAAACATTGATGTGAAAGAGAGAGAGAGACATTGATGTGTGGTTATCTGTCACAGATATCAATTCTAAGATTGATTAGTTCTTAAGAAAAGCATACTTTAAAAAATGAGAATGCCCTATGCTTTTGTATATATACATTGAAGGATACAGTGGGATCTGATATCTTTCTTCAATTTCTTCTAAGAGACTGCTAATTATTTCTGGACCACCAGTATGAGCAAGGGAACACTCACAAAATTGATCACATCATTAAAGAAAAGGAAAAATCAAATGATTATCTCAACTAGAGATCAAATGTCCTTTGAGTGAGTTTCACATTCATTTATCCTATCTAATAAAAGAGAAACATGGTAATTAGCTGTACATCCGCTACCCTTCCCATTGGCTAATCAGGGCAATATGCAAATTAACTGCCAGCCAAGACTGTGGCCGGCAGCCAGGCAGCTTGAAGCTAACATGAGGCTTGCTTGCTTCAGTGACGGAGGACTCCAAT
>NW_006284838.1:1963849-1968452 GCF_000327345.1 Myotis davidii | reverse complement strand
AGCACCCCAACTCCCCCATCGGCCCTGCTCTGAGCCCGACCAGGGGCTGCAACTAGGGATTGGGACTGCTCTCTGCCACCCGGGAGTAGGCCTAAGCCAGCAGGTCGTTATCTTCTGAGGGGTCCCAGACTGCGAGAGAGCACAGGCCGGGCTAAGGGACCCCCCCCTACCCCCCCGAGTGCACAAATTTTTGTGCACCGGGCCTCTAGTAATAAAAATAACAAACCTGTCATAATATTATGTTTGAAATGATATTTTATCTATCTTACAGGTATGGCAGATTAGCAATATGTATCAAAGCCTTAAAAATATGCTTATCATTTGCCTCAACAATTCCATTTCTAAGAATTGATTTAAGGAACAGTTCAGAAATGTATATGTTATTTATTTTTTGAAGTTGTTATCTATAATACTAAAAAGTGAGCATGGCCTGTATATTCAGCATTGATACATTAGATCTTGAAAATATAGCCACAAAAATAATCACTGCTCAGCCTTTGGAGGCCATACTATGGAACAGGTGTTGTCAAACTTTTTCTGGAAAGACCAGATAGTAAATATTTCAGGCTTTGGGGCCATCTGGTCTCCACTGCAACAATTAATGTTGCTTTGGTAGTGTAAAAGCAGCCATAGATAATACATAAATGAATGAGTGTGGCTCTGCTCCAGTAAAACTTTAGTTATGGACCCTAAAGTTTAAATTTCATACAATTTTCTTGTGTCATGAAATATAAATTCTTTTTTAACTTACCTTCCCTCTATTGGGCTCAATGAAAGTTTTCTGGATGAGGTAAAGGGACACTTTTTTCAAGCCTCCCTGAGTTTTGTTTTGAATAGACTATGACCTTTGAGGGGAACAGTGTTTGGAGAACTCAGGAAAACCTCTGAGAAAAATTCAGATAATAGGAGGACCTGCCTGTAGCCCAAGAGAGATTCTCAGACGTATTTGGCTCTTACTGGCAGCAGCACCTGCCTTGATAATGCCTGGAGGGGTGGTAGGACCTGAAGGAAAGTATAAATACTGTACTCAGGAAGTTGAGTCCAGCCTCACTGGAATTTCTGTCTAAAGTTCAGAAGAAAACATCAGTCGCCACCTCAAATAGACCGAGGTGGCTGAGACAATGGTGTGTAAGCAGGAGCCAGTGGGGGCAGGTGACCAATGACTGAAAGTGCTTCCCTGGTGCCTTGAAAACTTTAAGGCCTCAGAACTGTGGCGCAGCACTGAAATGAGATGGTGAGCTCTCACGAGTGATTGAGGATATATGTCCCACTAGTTGGGTGTTGGAGTCCTAAGCTAGTTTAAAGACAATAAAGAAAAAATATTATTTCACATCAGAGTTTGTTGACTGACACATAATAACTACATCATCATCATCAGCATCAGCATCAGCATCATCATTTTATTATGTTACTAGAGGCCCAGTGCACGAAATTCATGCACTGGTAGGGTCCCTAGTGGCTGCTGGCTGCTGGCCGGGCACTCCCTCCCTTCCCCCGGCTGGCCCTGCCCCCTGGCCAAACTCCAGGATGACCTCCTGGTTGAGAGGACAACTTGCATACTACGCTTTTATAATATAGGATTCATTTGCTCTGGAATGTAATCTTTCCCCATGTTCATAGCCTAAAAACTACCCATATTCCCAGGCCCAACTCTACTGCCATCTCCACGATGCCTTGCCTGATCACTCACCTGGAACTGCATCTCTCCATCCACTGAATAATGATTTGTAACTCTCAATCTGCATGTGTGGTTTCCACCAGCACGCCGGGGAGCTCCTGAGTGTGGAACTTACTCCTGGCCCAGCATTTATTTCTGGTGCTTGTTTAATGTCCTACGTTTATTATAATACAAAATGGGGGAAATTATGGAAGCAAGCATGAAATCTCAGAAATCATTCCCTGTTTCTTTGCTGCTAGGAGTTCGACATTACCTTAAGATGCTAGAACTTGCATCTCAGACATAAGTGCTCCTTTGGCTCATTCTCTTTGTTAATTAATTATTTTAGGGCGCCTCTGCTAGGCCCTTGTGGCGCTCATGGCCATACTCACTGGGATTATGTCTTGGTATTTAAATGTTGAACAATTTTGTATCTTCAACGGGAAGATTAGAGCTTTCATTTTAGAAACCAGGATAGTTTCAGTAATGCATTTGTTACACAACTAATGTAGAATAGGGGAAGGGGTTATATAACTTATGTAAACTTGAGGTATAAATGCTTCTTGATATGAGTTTGGGGTGTCTTAGCTTTCCTGTGCAGTTATCTTGATGAGTAACTTAGTACTAGCCAGTATTAACTCTGTCTTATTTATGTAATCCTAAGATCCAGCAGAGGCCCTGGTTGCTGGGTATACAGTTCCTAGCTCTGTAATACTGTGTGTAGGACCTTGTAAAGCAGTGTGTGTGGCACCTCCATTCTCAAAGGATAGGAAGCTGCTTCAGGTCTGAGTAACGCACAGGGTTCTTCATTTTCAAATATTTTTTATTCTTCTTTAGGAATTTAGCTATTAAGTCCCCACTGGCTTAAATAGCTAGGAAACATTGAAGATTCATTTGTTTTTAAGCCCTATGTGAATAGCCAAGAGGGTCTATTCCTTTAGAAAATATATGTTTTATGCTGCTCATTGCATCTAAATGAATCTACTGAAAAGCTGTGTTTACCACATCCATATGCAAATATTGACTTATGCACTGCAACAATGTAAGCTTGGTAGGTTTTGGGAGAAAAGCATAGCACAGATAAACATTTATAAGCGATTCAAATATTAAAGAGCTTAAACATTTCAAAAGGCGTTCACATATGAGTTTTTCTGGGATTTTGTTATGGTGCTGCAGTCATTTGCAAAATATAGTCATTGAACTACATAGTTTTTATGTATGGAAGTATGTGTTTATTTCTTACAGCAATAAAATCAATTTGTTAGGTATTCATGCTATCCTTTACAATAGTCCTTAGGGAGATATACTCATCTCTGTAGTCTCTTTTTAGGTGATACTATAGTGAAATGGGACAGTAAATTTTATAAATTCACATGAATGTTGTTAAACATTTCTGGTAACCGTGGACAAGGAGGGTTTTATATGTTTATTTTGATGTTAAGAGGTATGTAACTTCGCAGCAGAATGTTATTTCAGCCTTCTGTTCTGGTATTTGTTCCTCTTATACGACTTCTATTGAAATATCTTTGAACTTGGTTAGTGTACTTGCCACTCCTTTGAATCTTGATGGCTGTTTCCCCCCCCCATTTTAAAAAGCAGTTATATTGAAATGTAGTCTTAACTTGCTTTGAGTTCTGAGGAATGACCAAAACTGGTAAATTCACACCTGAAGACAAACTTCAGAAATGCCAGCGGAATTCCTAAAGATCTGTTACTACCCTACCCCCAACCACACCACCCTTGGAGCAAATTCTTCATAATGATGCTTCATAGTAAAACTACAACATACAGTACTACCATGAATTACTAATTACATAAGTCAAGACTGCAGACCTAAACTTGTTCATTTCTTTGCTTATGTGGCTTTTATTAAATAAGAAAACTACTGTTATGGAACAAGATAAAGTTGACATTCAAAAAACATTTTTTTTTTGTTTAGCTTTCAATAGTAGAAACAAGGAGAAACGAGGATAATTAAGTGAGCATCAAATATGCTAATTAACAGAAAGGTTACAGTTATTTACTCAACAATTGTTTTTTTTAAAAAAATATATTTTATTGATTTTTTTACAGGGAGGAAGGGAGCGGGATAGAGAGTTAGAAACATCGATGAGAGAGAAACATCGATCAGCTGCCTCCTGCACACCTCCCACTGGGGATGTGCCGGCAACCAAGGTACATGCCCTTGGCTGGAATCAAACCTGGGACCATTCAGTCCATAGGCTGATGCTCTATCCACTGAGCCAAACCGGTTAGGGCTCAACAATCTTTTTGTGTGCACTTATTTTTAAAAGTCTTTGGCTACTCAGGCAGGGTGACTCGGTTGGAACATTGTCCTGTGTATCAAAATGTTTTGGGTTCTATTCCCAACGGGTCTTTCTCTCTTGCATGGATGTTTCCTTCTCTCTCTCTCTCCCTAAAGTAAATGAATATATACTTGGGTGAGGATAAAAAAATCTTTGGCTAAATCCTGTTTAGAATATGTTGTTATAAGAGACCTAGAGGCAGCTCTGAAGGAAATTATGTTCTCCAGGTTGAGCTATGATTTGTGTACATATATCAGTAGAACACAACAGTAAAATGCTACTGCTACAAGGGAGACACCAATAAGAGCTGAGACTGTCGGGAAGGAAAGGGTCACTTTGACAGGATGACCCAGAGAGTCATCATGAAGGAGGGAGCCGATAAGATGGTCTTCAAAGAATGACAGGAATTCAGTACCTGTGATGGTGGCTTAGGTAGAGGAAACAGCATGAGCTGAGGTGTGGAGGGGAGAAAGCATAAAGCATGCTTGGTTACTATTTTGTGGTTCATTTTGGTCTCCAGAAGGATGTTCATAGGCAAATCATGGAAAAGGAAGCTGGCAATGCAAGACTATATGCAGTGAAGAGTCTCTAATTCTTCTATGAGGAACTTTGTTAATTAATTTTATTCAATAAATACTTT
>NW_006284838.1:1959133-1963732 GCF_000327345.1 Myotis davidii | reverse complement strand
GACCATGCCCTCTTTTCCCTGATGGGCCTCTGGCAGATGGAGCTTTGATAGCGTGTTAGTTTTCTGAGGCTATTCGACAAATCACCACCAATTCAGTGCCTTAAAACATCAACGTTTGTTCTCTTACAGTTCTCTGGGGGCCAGACTTTCAAACCCACCATCACTGGCTGAAATGAAATGTTAGTTTTCTGAGGCTATTCGACAAATCACCACCAATTCAGTGCCTTCAAACATCAACATTTGTTCCTTACAGTTCTCTGGGGGCCAGACGTTCAAAACCACCATCACTGGCTGAAATGAAGGTGTCAGGACTGTATTTCTCCCAGAGGCTCTAGGGGAAAAGGAACAGATCCTCCCTCTCCCACTTTTCATCTTCCCAATCCCTTTCTTCTGTGTGTCTCCTCTCCTGCCTCTAGGAAAGTTCCGTCAGCCTCCCTCTTATAAGGACACTTGTGATTGCATTTCAGGTGTACCAAGAGGATCCAGGACAATCTCCCCATCTCAAGATCCTTAATTTAATCACGCCCTTTTTGCTTATCAGGTAACATGTTCAGGTTCTAAAGATGAGGACCAGAAGCACTTCAGACAGGGAAATACCAGGTGTCAGGGAAGCACACAGCAGAGAAATCCGAACCAGTCTATAGGTTCAGGAATGCCTTTCCATGGAGTAGGGATATGAAAGCTGAACTTTCCAGGATTAACAGAAATCATCTAGGTTAAGGGGACCATGCGATGAAAGTAGGTTGGGAACTAAGTGATGAATAAAGAGAGCAAAGGCCTGGAAAAGTGATAGAGCACGCAGGACCCATTTGGCTCATTCGAAGGCTTGATTGGCTTGGGGTATGGTTAGTGTATAGACTTGAGGGAGTAGAGATATGAAAACTGAACTTTCCAGGATTAACAGAAGTATCCCACAATAGGATATTTCTAGGTAAAGGGGACCATGCAATGAAAGGAGGTTGGGAATTAAGTGATGAATAAGGAGAGCAAAGGCCTGGAAAAGTGATAGAGCACGCAGGACCCATTTGGCTCATTCGAAGGCTTGATTGGCTTGGAGTATGGTGAGTGTATAGACTTGAGAGGGGAGGAGAGGCTGGTAGGGAGGTGGCTGGCAGGAGATGGGGCCAGGAAATGAAAGGCTTTGTCAATTATGTTAAGGGGTTTGGACATAGTCCAGTTGGCAAAGAGTATACATTACATATTTTTCAAGCAAGGGAGTGATATGATAAAAGCAGGGCTGCAGAAAGATTAATTGAGTATTAGAACACAAGGCAGATTGCAGCAGGGAGAGCCCAGAGGCAGGGAACCCAGATGAGCAATGAGATGGAAATTTTACTGATCTGGCTGCTTGGAAAATATCTGACAGTATTAGACTGAGCAGAGTGTGCTCAATTTTTAACAATCATCAATGAATATTTATTAACTTTCAACAGGATGTGAGATTGTGAATAGTTGAGGAAGATGGAAAAAAGGCCTAGTGCCCCTTGGGTACAGACAATAGTGTGCTGAAGGCCTAGGGCGGGGGTTGGGGGTGGGGTCAATGGGGAAAAAAGGGGATATCTGTAATACTTTCAACAGGAAAAGTTAAAAAAAAGGGCCTAATGTATGATCTAGCAACATACACAAAGTTTGCAATTTAATTGCACTGTATTAATTAGACAAGATGGGTATCTACCAGAATGTAGCTAACATGTATCTTCAGCTCTACCAAAGGAATAATAGTTGATGAGTGAGCTCTCTTTTCCTCAAAATATTACTTCCTTTTTCTATTTATGAAACATTTGATCTACTTGTTATCCTAAGCATTTTGCCAAATACCACGTTCCTGATTCTACAAAGAAAGGTTAGTGTTTGAAATTTAATCCCGGAGGTCAAAGGCCAGGAATAAAACATCTGTGGGCTCTCAGAAACGGTTCCCAATGAAATTTTCAATGACATGAACTAGAAAAATGTTAACCAGAATTTGTGATTTTGAGTCATGTTGAAAAACACTGGAAAAAAAACAAAACAAATGCCATGCAAGTGCTCTGTGTAATTTTAGAAACATAATTTGGAATATCTGACATTTTCTTAAGTACCATAATAATGAATAAACTCAAAAGAATGTTTATTAATTAGACAAGATGGGTATCTACCAGAATGGAGATAACATGTATCTTCAGCTCTACCAAAGGGATAGTTGATGAGCTTGCTATTGTCGGGGAGGGGGAGAAGTGCCCTGTCTTCTTCCCTTCTTTAGTTCTTATGGCTGGGCTAGTAATCTAGTAAAACTAGATTAACAGGAGAAAAACTAACTTAATATGTGCATATAGGAGAGTCAAAATATTATAAAATGAAGCTCAAAGATATGATCAAACCAGGCACCTTATTATACTATTTAGACAAAGAAACAATACATTTGTGAGAAGTTGATAGGAGAAAGTAAGAGCTTGTTAGAAATGAATCTAAGCAAGTTTTGGGTATTCATGAGTGAGGAACTGAAACAAAATAACAAATTCTAAAAGAGGGAACAAGATTTGTTTATACAGGCTTTTTGGCTCTGAGTTGTTTAACTCTAAGATGTCTTCCAAGTGTGTGTGTGTGTGGGGGTGGGGGGGGGCACCTTTCACAGGGGAGATTTATTTCTTGTATCCAAGGAGACAAGGGTGGGTTAAGGTGCTCTCTGGCACCAGCTGCTTGTCAAGTAACTTTAATTCAAAGGAATAAATATCCTATTGTGGGATATTTTGGGGCAGCCTGCCTTGGCCTTGACATTATATATGGATGATATGAAACTATATTCAGTTTTTGAAAATTAGAAAATTATAAAGTGACAATGGAAAGGTAGCAATGAGGATGCCCAGAAATGTGCCTGTAGCCAGAGTTGACAACAAAGTTGATCAATTAATGAGCTCAGCCAAGTCCCCAGGAAAGAGAAATGTGCACTACAGAGGGTCTTCACTTGACAGGGGAAAGCCTTCAAGTGTGGGTTACCCCACAACCTGATTCTAAAACAAGACTGCAAAGACAGGCGTACTGATGGAAAGTACCCCACTAAATAAATCCTACTAGTATATAATAAAAGGCTAATATGCAAATAGACCAAATGGTGGAACAACTGAACAACCAAACAGCTGAACAACCGGTTGCTATGATGTGCGCTGAGCACCAGGGGGTGTGTGTGGAACATGGCGAGCACTGGCTGTGGTGGGATGGCGGAGCAGGTAAGTGAGGGCACCAGACCAAGGCAGGGTGTGGTCACTGTCATCCGGGCGAGCCTCTGGTGGTTACTGAAAATTCTTTGCCCCCATGTGCCACAGTCCCACCTGGTGCTCGCACCCACTGCAGGCACCTGGTGCCAGTCCCAATTGCTTGGTGCCATCAGTGGGTGTGAGCGATGGCTGCCAGCCCTGATTGCCCCTGAGGGCTTCTCCACCTCCCCCTGCTCTGGGGGGCGATTGGGGCAGGACTTGCCGCTTGCACCCGCTGATGGCACAATCCCCGCTCACACCTGCTGCTGGTGCCGGCCCCAATTGCTCTGTGCCTTCAGCGGGTGCGAGCAGGGCTGGTGCTGTCAGTGCGTGGGAGCGGTGGCAGTGGGAGCAGGGCTACTGGTAGACAGGGGACCAGGGCCATGGCAGGAGGGGTCAGGTGAGGGTGTGGAGGATGGGCTGAGACCTGCTCTGTGCCTACCATAGCCTCGCGGCCCACAGTTCCTCTCAAGGTGCATGAATTTGTGCACTGCGCCCCTAGTAAATACATATTAAGGAAAATTGAAATGAGTCGGGGCTGCAGCAGGAGGGGCTAGGCAGGGTTGTGGAAGATGGGCTGAGATCCGCCCCTGTACCCACCTCAGCCCACAGTTCCTTTCAAGGCGCATGAATTTGTGCACTGGGCCCCTAGTAAATACATATTAAGGAGAATTGAAATGATTTAGTATTGAGAGAGAACAAGCTAATATGATGGCACAATCCCCGCTCACACCTGCTGCTGGTGCCGGCCCCAATTGCTCTGTGCCTTCAGCGGGTGCGAGCAGGGCTGGTGCTGTCAGTGCGTGGGAGCGGTGGCAGTGGGAGCAGGGCTACTGGTAGACAGGGGACCAGGGCCATGGCAGGAGGGGTCAGGTGAGGGTGTGGAGGATGGGCTGAGACCTGCTCTGTGCCTACCATAGCCTCGCGGCCCACAGTTCCTCTCAAGGTGCATGAATTTGTGCACTGCGCCCCTAGTAAATACATATTAAGGAAAATTGAAATGAGTTAGTACTGAGAGAGAACAAGCTAATACAGTTAATTTATACCTGCTGCTGGTGCCGGCCCCAATTGCTCCGTGCCTTCAGTGGGTGCGAGCGGAGCGGTGCTGTCAGTGCGTGGGAGCGGCGGCAGTGGAGCGGGGCTGCTGGTAGACAGGGGAGCAGGGCCATGGTGGGAGGGGCTGGGTGGGGGTGTGGAGGATGGGCTGAGACCTGCCCTGTGCCTACCATAGCCTCACAGCCCACAGTTCCTCTCAAGGCGCATGAATTTGTGCACTGGGCCCCTAGTAAATACATATTAAGGAGAATTGAAATGATTTAGTATTGAGAGAGAACAAGCTAATATAGTTAATTTATACTTTGGACAAAAG
>NW_006284838.1:1954530-1959043 GCF_000327345.1 Myotis davidii | reverse complement strand
GGTGGAATTAATTTCTTAGAATCCCCTCTCTCTATGACTCCAGGTTAGGGTTGGCCACAAAATGTGAGAGATTTTAGATGGGAAGTGAAGTAGCCCTTATGCTCTATAGCAGGGGTGGGGAGCATCTGGCTCATGAACCACATAAGGCCCATGAAATCATTTGGTCTGGCCCTGCCAAGGTAGGGGTGAGTTAATTAAATGTTTGACCAAATGTAGCAAGCTAGTTGTTAAGGTGATACTTTTTTACGGCCCTCGAATGATTATAAATATACAAATAGTCCTTGGCAGAAAAAAGGTTGCCCACCCCTGCAGAGGTAGGGCACCTGGTAACACTGCAGCTTGCACAGGTCACTGATGGATGCTCATGATGTTAGCCTGGGCAGTGGCCTGTCTTGAAGCTCCCCCCAGCTCCAAAGATCTTTTCTTTTTATCTTTTCTGAGTTCTGAGCAAGACTCCTGTGCAGCCGTGTGGCTAGCGGGTCCCCTTCTCCTGCAGGTTCCTCACACCATTGAGGTTAGAGGCAGAGAAAGACAAATGCCAATTTCAGTCTCTCCTCATAGATTGTCCTTACAAGTTTCATTTTTCATACTCTTTTTTTTATTTGCTGCTTCATTTTTAGTTTTTCTTCCCAACTGCTGGCACTGCTGACTTACAGCCACGTTGGGCCCACCACCACATGCAGAGGCAGGCCTTCCATAAGCTTCTCCCAAGCTTCTCTTCGTGGTTCTCGGCTACTGACTTCCCTCTGACCTACAGCCATCCCCTCCTGGACCCTACACCCCTAGTTTCACTCATGTTTGTGTGAAGTCTAGTCCTTATATTAAATTTCTTACACACTATAGTGGTTCTGTTTCCCCAATCCAAACCCAGTGGACAGAACTTTTAATTCTTCTCTCTTGCAACATTGACCTCCTTATGAAAGAAAATATATTAAAAAATATCATATGATAGGATTGCAAAAGAGAACACACACACACACACACACACACACACACACACACACGATAATGCTCTTCATGAAGAGATGAGGTCCTATATTCCTGTGTAGCTTCCTACCCTGGTGAACTTGGCTTGACCCCTTTGCTTCTGCCTCTATTCTTCCATGATCCTGTTTTGTTAGGTCCCTCCTTTCTAATAAGGTGAGACCCCAACCCCTGCATGAAATTTCAAAAGCAGGAGGAATGTCTATTCCTTTGCCCACATCACAAGCTGTCCTCTGGGTGGAGCAGGGGCAGCAGTGCAGAGGGACGAAAGAGCCCAAATTCTTGGTGGATGGTAGATGGTGTAGCTAGATTCCTGTTAACCCAATAGACTTAACAGTGTGAGCTAATGTAAGATGGTGGGGATGTAATTCCTTGGTGGATGGTAGATGGTGTACCTAGATTCCTGTTAGCCCAATAGACTTAACAGTGCGAGCTGGTGTAAGACGGTGGTGATGTAATTCCTTATAAGGAAAGGGTCTGGAGTTCTGTCAGAAATGCCCAGTGTGAGCTTTCATTACAGTCTTCCCAAACCTCGTTCCCTTTTCACCATCCATCTGAGCCCAGTGCTGTGGGGTGCAGGCTTTCGTGGGCTTTCCTCGGCGGTTTTTATCAGATGTTCCTGAATATGACAAAAATGCTCCAGTCAATTTTATTTCAAGGCCATTTTGCATACTAAGCCAAGAAATCATGCCCTAGTCTATTTCCTAATTGTAAAGATTCTCAGTTATGCTGTCCAAGCAAATGCATCCAATAGACTTGCATGTCCCTGATGGAAGCTCCACCCAATGACCACCTTGTTAGAGATACAACATGCTCCATGTTGATCCCACCACATAAAAGTAAACAATATACATACCCCCTCCCCATGGTGGTTTCCTTTTTCCTTAGAAAAATGAATGGAGCTCCCAAATGCTCACTAAAATATGTCACTCTTTACTTCCTTTTCTCCTCAGTGTCGGCCGGATTTCAATGGGGCCTCGACAGTGGATGGGTCTCTTTTGGAACCGTGTTCTGGGGCATCCTTCCCTTCAGATTCCCTTTGCATCGTGAAAGCTGGGTTACCGAAACCCTAGCTTTCTATAGTCTCTCCCTCCTAAACGTCTGAAGAGGCATAAGGAATAAAAGAATATAGTGCCAACAGTCAAAATCCATAATATTTAGTGTGGAAAATTTATCTGTGTCCATAAAATAATAAAATATAAACAACGGACAAATGTCCTCAAACAAAACCCAAGCACTTCAGCATATGACCATCCAGCCACTGCTGTCCTTTTAGTCACATTAACCAACAAAAAGAAGTGTTTCCAGAGCTCAGTGTGTCCGGACACCCAGACTCACATTTTGTTTTTCCACAGACATTAGCAGATGGCTAGTGTCATGAGAGGAAGGCAGAGGGCAGAGGAAACGGAGTGGAGAAAAAGAAAGGCTAAAGATTTTAGTTTTTTTAAAGTGATGATCAACTTGTGACAGTTTTCCGGACTCCCCACCATCTGTGAAACTAAAACTCAATTACAAGAAGTCTCCTATTGAGATGTAATTGGGAAGCTAAAATTCTCATTTCAAGGAAGAAAAATCCTCAGTTTAACCAGACACATTCTCCTTAAGAGTTTATGTACCACCACAATTTAGAAATTCATAATGATCTCACTCTCAATGCTTCAAATTTTCTTGAGTAATCCATCTTCTTGCATTTCTGGCTGTTTCTTTCTACATCTTCCTTTGAATACCTTTCCATTCCTATTAATTTCTCTTTGCTCTGGAATCCCAGTCCTTTCTTTTGTTTGGGATTTTTTCATAGATGCAGCCTCAGGTGTCATAAGAGTTGAAAGTTCCATATTAATAACAGATAACCTATCGCAGACTCATGGCCTCTGTGTTCTTCATTATGACGGTCACCTGCCGATGGTTGAGAAATGGGTTAATGAGGGAAAAGCTGGGCAGCAAAAATGTTTCCAGCCACCAGTGCACATTGCTAAGAAAGGGTCTTGCTTTTTTCTCTCAAGTACATTTGCTGAACTTATTGGTGAATCTCTTACTTTTCATGAGTACTGATTTCCAGACATAATGCTGTCCTTGCTATTTAAGTAGCCTGGCCTTGGAAATGGATGCGTCATGAATGCATCATGAATGCCTTAAAAATGAATGCATTGTGATTACCTAAGTTAGTTTCTATAGTTTAATTTCTTATCATGATCTCTCTTCACTTTGCCAATTACTAGAATCTCAGACATTAGCTGTAATAATATCATGAAACAGTCAGGGCTACAACCCAAAATCTCAGAGGCCCCTCCTCTGCAGGCCTCCTTGCTCCAGTTCTTAAGAGAGCCAGGCAGAGGACACTCAAGACAAAGACACACATTACTGCTTGCTGAGGACTGTAGCTCTCTACCCTTTCAAATCCTGCCGGGTTATTTTGCTTTTCTGGCTTAAAGCCTAAGTAGACTGCATGCTCTCCACTCTTTGTGGCCCCTTGGCCTTAAATGCAGAAAAGGGTGCCCTCTCCCTAGCCAGGAGAAGAAGGTCTAGGTCCCCTGATGGCATCAATTCATTTGTCTCCTTGGGAGGCTGAAAAGAAACCCCCTCTCCACAAAGGGAACTCTACCTGGGAGACATTTAAAGCTCTTTGTTCTGCAAAATAGAGTTCCTTCCTGCAAATGGCACCTAGGCCTAATCTTCTTGCTGTTCGCCTTTCATGCATTCATTTATTTCTTCAACAAATACTTAGGGAACATTACAGGTATCCTAAATCATAAAGGATATAGCAGTAAATAATGCAGGCACATTCCTTATTCTTTATGCAGTTTATATTCTGAATAGGACAGGCATGAAACAAATACACAGCAAATACATAATTACAAATTGTGCTGGGTCCTTGAAGGGCAAGTAGAATGTGTGATTTGGGGTTTTAACAGAGTCACTCAACTCAGGAGAGGGAAGCAGAGGATTCTCTGAAGAAGTGATGTTGTAGCTGAGGCAGGAGTGATGCATTTGAAGTCACTGGCCAGTGAGTGGTATGTGTGGGGAACATTCCAGGCAAAGAGAATAGAACATGCAAAGGTCTTGTAACCACCACCTCCTCAGAAGAGGGCTGGCGTGTGAATGCTATGACAGTTAGAGCACACGACTCAAAGTTACTCTGAGAATTGAGCTATTTGTAATCCATTTGAGTCACACCAACACACTTCATATTTCTTGAAACCAAGTGCAATTGTGGGCCTAACTTGGGAAGACATGTAAAAGGATAAAACATACCACGTTCACTTTTTGTCTTCCAGAACTTCTATAAACTCTCTGCTCTGCTGAGAGTCTCGTCACCATCTCCAATGTACTTTTTATTTTATTTTTAATTTTTTAAATTAATTTCAGAGAGGAAGGGAGAGGAAGAGAGAGATAGAAACTTCAATGACGAGAGAGAATCATTGATTGGCTGCCTCCTGTATGCTCTACACTGGGGATCGAGTCCATAACCTGGGCATATGTCCTTGCCGAGAACAAAACCCAGGACCCTTCAGTCTGCAGGCTGACATTC
>NW_006284838.1:1948787-1954259 GCF_000327345.1 Myotis davidii | reverse complement strand
CTCCTGTCCTGTCTCTCAAAATCACTAAAAAAAGCTTCACACAGCACCATTCAATAATTACTTTGTTTTCAGGGTACTTGGTGATTGTCCGTTTCTGGAAGGAGCCATGCTCTCACCCACTCTGATCACCACCCTCTGGCTTGTCTCTGTCTGGATGCTACAAAAAGTCCATATAGTCAAGGGGGAGCCTGATTGTGTGATGTGGGCCAGGAAGAGCTGGGTTCAGAGAAGGATGCTTGAGATGAAACCTGAAAAATTGTTTTATTAATTAGTTGGACAAGGGTTGGGATAGTTGCTGGCACATGGAGAATACCCAGAGGTGGGAGGGTGTGTAACATGCGATGCCTCCCTGAGAAGTGTCTGGAGGTGTCAGGAGAGTTGGAGAGGTCACATTAAAGATGTTAGTCTTTTATCCTAAGGGCATTTGGAAGCCACCAAAGATAAAAAAAAGCATGTCCATTGGGACTGCTTCTTGTAGATAATGCCCAAACGTGGGGATAAAGGTAGCTTTTACCCATATTCTAAATTCAGCAATTGTCAGCTGATGGGTTCATCTTGCCATGGGATCTATTGAAAGGCTACCAATCCCAGCTTATATATGAATAGTCAAAAAAATGGGAGTTTCCTGGTTTGTTGGCATTGCTCAGGGAGAGAGAGAAGGCACGGAGACTTTAGATAATAATTTCTAAATACCAGGGGTGCAGGGAGTATAGGGAGACAGAGGGCCACCCAGAGAAAGAGACTGATGTTTCCCCCTAACTTTTCATTGGAAAAGTGCCAGTCCCTGAAAAGATGCAAGGCTTGTACAATGAACACCTGTAAAACTTTCACTTGGATTTACCAGTTGTCAACATTTTACCACTTTCGTTTTATTTCTTCCTCTTTCTAGAAATATGTGTGAGTGTGTGTGCCTGAATATTTATTTGTGAAGAATTAGTAATGACACTTCTGCTAAATTCATCAGTATGGATCTCCTAAGACTAAAGGCATTAGCCTTGATTATCATAATACAAATATCACCCTACTATCAGTATAATACTTCTTTCAACACAGAGAAAGACCTAGAAGCAGACACTTGGATTACCAGTGAAAAACACTTCCAATAGGTTATAGATGACCTTTGGATTGCCTTGTGCTTTGTTATCCAAAATTCCTCAAAATTTGTTTTACCTACTTAAGTGAAATACAAGCTACATACATAGAAATATAGCATACAGTATTAAAAGCGCAGTGAAACAGTCATCTTATTTTTGTTGTTGTTGATGTGAAAAGTCTAGGACACCTCAAAAAAGAAGGCAATCAAAGGCCTTAAAAAATGCACATTATTGACCCAGGAATTTATACAAATACACAGCCAAACTAGGCACGGAGATTTCACCACAGTGTTATATTGAGGTAAGATACTGGGAACAACCTGAAAGCTATGCAACAAAATTTTGATCAAATAAATTATGATACAGCCACACAATATAATGCTATGCAATTCATTAAAAACTGTGTTTTGTGAGGATATTTAATGACATGGTAAATAAAAAATTTAAGTGAAAATAAGGCTTAAATTAAGTATAATTCTGTAAACACACATGTACAAAATATAGTCTCATATACAGAAAGAAACTGGAAAAAAACAAATCAAAATATCCAAAGTGGTTATTTCTGGCTGGTAGAATCATAAACCACATTATTATTTTTACTAATGCTTTCCTGAATTTTCCAAAATTTCCCCAATGAATAGATTGCTGTTGTTTCTGAATGATTTCTATTACAAAGTAAATACATTTACATCATAGGAAAGTAAAGAAGGAAGAAAATAGACGTCTCCTGTGATCTCGAGCATGTTTTACTCAGAGAAAAGCTGTAAACATTTCTCTCTGCCCCACATCATAGACAGGGTGGACACAAGTAGGTTTACAGTTGTGAGCATGAGAAACACAGTTTATTCTTATATTATTAATCATTAGTTATTGTATTATTTTCCATACCCACAACTGTAAACCTACTTGTGCCCCATGCTGCATATGTGCATGTACCAGTATATATGTGTGTATATGTGCGAAGCTGTGTCTGTCATATTCATCAGGGACAGGGTTCAATTTGCATCACAGATGATTTAGAATCATCTTTCCATAACTGTCAGATATTAACCAGGAACTGGAAATAACAAGCAATATATGGAGAATAAATCAATAAGTAAATTGATCTGTGGCTATCAATTGGACATGTATACACACAAACTACATAGGTATAATTTATTTTCAGTGAGATAATACTCTGCATAGTTTTATTTTTCATTAGTGACACACTGTAACCTTCCACATCATTCCATATTCATTTCTGATGACTGCTATATATCATTGCAGGGCTTGTACTGTTACATCAATATTTCTGATACATATTGACCTGAGCTCATCAAAGTTTATTACTTACTAGAGGCCTGGTGCACAAAAATTTGTGCACTTGGGGGGGTCCCTCAGCCCAGCCTGTGCCCTCTCTCAGTCTGGGACCCCTTGGGGGATGTTCACCTGCTGTCCATCCCTGGGGGATTGGGCCTAAACTGGTAGTCAGACATCCCTCTGGCAGCCTGGGAGCCCTTGGGGAATGTCCAGTTGCCAGCAGGGAGCAGGCCTAAGCTGTAGTCAGACATCCTTAGCACAGCTGAGGAAGCGGGAGAGGCTCACACCACCACCACCGTACTGGCAGCCGTTAGCCTGGCTTGTGGCTGAGCAGAATGCCCCCTGTGGGAGTGCACTGACCACCAGGGGGCAGCTCCTGCATTGAGCGTCTGCCCCCTGGTGGTCAGTGTGTGTCATAATGACCAGTTATTCCCAGTTGTTCTGCTGTTAGGGTCAATTTGCATATTACCCTTTTATTATATAGGATAGATGCCTGGTGCATGGGTAGGGGCTGGCTGGTTTGCCCTGAAGGGTGTCCTGGATCAGGGTGGGAGTCCCCACTGGGGTGCCTGGCCAGCCTGGGTGAGGGGCTGATGGTTGTATCAGGCTGGCCACAGCCCCTTCAAGGGTTTTCACTGGGATGCCTGGCCAGCCTAGGTAAGGGGCTGATGGCCGTTTTTAGGTTGGCCATGCCTCCTGGCGAATCAAGCTCCCAGCCTCTCCTTTTTTTCCTTTTCTTTTTTTCTTTCCTGGGATTTATTTATTTTCTATAATTGAAACTTATAGCCTTGAGCGGAGCCCAGGTCTGGCCAGAGCAGACGGGAAGCTTGGCTTTTCCATTGCCGGGGGCAACCCAAGCCTTCTGCTTGCTCCAGCTCCGTGGCCACTGCCATCTTAGTTGGGCTAATTTGCATACTCGCTCCTGATTGGTTGGTGGGCGTGGCTGGCAGCCATGGCTTAGGTGTAATGGAGGGATGGTTAATTTGCATGTTTCTCTCTCTCTTTTTTAAAGTATTTTATTGATTTTTTTACAGAGAAGAAGGTAGAGAGAGATAGAGAGCCAGAAACATCAATGAGAGAGAAACATCGATCAGCTGCTTCCTGCACACCCCCCACTGGGGATGTGCCCACAACCAAGGTACATGCCCTTGACTGGAATTGAACCTGGGACCTTTCAGTCCACAGGCCGACCTTCTATCCACCGAGCCAAACCAGTTAGGGCTGCATGTTTCTCTTTTATTATATAGGATTAGTGAGGAGACTACCAAGCACCATGGCCCTCAGTGGTGGTAGGATATTTGAATCACCTGGGGAGCTGGAAAAACTATGGCAGTGGAAGCTTGCTTCTAGTGATTCTGTGCTAGTTGGTCTGGGATGGGGTCCTGGAAGAAGTATTATTACAAAGCGCTCCTGGATGGACAGAGACTCTGCTTGGGGTGGTGAGTGCACCATGCAGTCAGTGTGCAGATGACTTTTATTGAGTTGTACACTTGAGAAGCATATGGTTTTACGAACCAACACCACCCCAATAAATTCAATAAAAATCTATAATAATAAAAGCGTAATATGCTAATTAGACCAGACATCCTTCTGGATGACCTTCCAGATGAAGCCGGGGCTTCGAGGGAAGCCTGGGTCCCGCGGGGCCGGCTGGTCCTGGGTGCCAGAGGGAAGCCGGTGCCAGCAGCTGGGGGAAGGAAGACCTACTCTTGCACGAATTCCATGCATTGGGCCTCTAGTAAAATAAATAAAAAGCATCCCCAAGCATTTTTAATGTGCAGTCAGAACTATGGACCATGAGGAAGACATGGGCAGATTGATAGAACATGGGAGAAGAGGGACTTGCAAACATAAGACTTCGAAGGCAGCACAGACTGCTGTTTTGCCACTGTACTTCCTGTGGCCTTAATGTAGTAGGCATCTGTGACAGGGATAGATTTGCAGCATGGACAGTTCCAAGCCACCTTCCCACAATGATCAGACATGAACCATTAACTGGAAATAACAAGTGGTATGTGGAGGCGCAAATGACAAGTAAATTGATTTGTGGCTATTAATTAGACACATCAAGCATCACGTAGCTACTCTCCGACAGGAGCCAATTAGTGAATAGGTGGCAACATGTGTCAAATGCAAGTCAGCTCCGAGGGGCACGGTCTTCCTTTGCTCGGGCAGCTGGCTGGGAATTTCTCTCGCAAGCCCTCTAACATGTTGAATGCTCAGTTTGCTTAATTCTCAATGTTTTTTTGAGAAAAAAGTTTCTTCCTCAGCACAGTTGTATATTCAACCAGTGTGCCATATTTCATCAATTCTCAGATGCACATTTTAATTTTTTAACATCTCTGAAATTTGGTTGCAGCTTAAAATTGAAATAAAAAAATTATATTACTGCTTAATTGGCAGCATTGCTTTCTCTCTTAGTGGCATATAAAACAGTAGAGTATCTATCTTAAAATCAATGGTGCGATGAAATATGACATATTTATAGCTGGTCAGAATCTGACCATTTTTAACACCTTTATTGCTATCTTCCTGGAATAAGCCTCCCTCATCTTTTGTCTCCACAGTTGCAATAGCCTCCTAACTTGTCATTCTCCTTCCTTCCGCCTTTCCTCCCTTTCAACCCATCTTCAGCACAGTGACCAAAGTACTGTATTCCTGCTAACTCTGAAGCCTGCCCCAGGCTCAGGCCTCCCCTGCAGCCCTCTCACCGTGGCCCTCTTCTCTCCCACTGCCCTCACACGCCCAGGCCTTAAGGTGGGTAAGTGTATGCCTGCTCCTGTTTGCACTTTCTACCATGCAAACCCTGAGTTTTCCATCTCATGTCATTAGACAATGAGATTAGCCAATCAGCCTCATCCCCAGTGCAGGCATCTCTGGCTGACCAATGACCTGCAGTGAAGGTGCTGGTTCACGGTCATCCTCCCTAAGATTCTGCTACTGTGTTTCTTCATGATTTTTTTTAAAATATATTTTATTGAGTCTTCACAGAGAGGAAAGGAGAGAGATAGAGAGCCAGAAACATCGATGAGAGAGAAACATCGACCAGCTGCCTCCTGCACACTCCCCACTGGGGACG
>NW_006284838.1:1925832-1948656 GCF_000327345.1 Myotis davidii | reverse complement strand
CCCTACCTCAGCTCTCACTTTCATGGTAAGCCTTGTTCTTGTCCCCAAATGGTTTCTCCTCCAGAATGGTATCTCCTCCAGGATGGTATCTCCTCCAGAATTGTAAGCACCTTACAGCTCTCCCACCATATTTTCTGCTCATCCCTTTTTGCATGACTTTGATAACCTTGGTCTTCACTTGGACCTTCAACGCACAGAAGTTAACCATGTTAATATTCTCCATCACCCCTTCATGTCTTCCTTTCTTTCCTTTGTGGCCAAAGCGTAAGTTCTATGCTCAATCATTTAAATCATTTCCTTGAACACACCCTCAGCTCTCTTGACCCCTTTCACTAGAAACCACTGATGAAGCTCCTTCCAGGCCCGGATCCGCAGCTGAAATCGGCTGTAGGAAGACGTGTAGCTGTGCTGACTGCTCTCCCTGTGCCCTGACGACAGTAATATCTACAATAACCTCAAGTGGATCTGTAAAACTGCCAGGTGATCATGTCATCTTCCCCAAATTTATTTTCTTTTTACTATTCTAGGTGGAGATATCTTACTTTCCTACTCTCCTGAAACCGTTCATATTTTCTTTCTGTCTTCACTTAGCTGATGATAGCAAGAAAAGTGAATAAATTAGAAAGAACTTCCACAAACTCCCACCATCATATATAATAACTACTTGCACTGGTGTCTATATATTCTATTTAAAAAAAATTTTTTTTTGGGGGGGGTCTTTCTGGATGAACTGCCAATGTTCCCAGCAAAAGCCAAGCTCTCTTGCTATGCAGATCTCACCCTTTCCCATTTACATCCCTTCAGTAAGTTTCCCACCTCTCTCCGGCACCACCAGCTTTCCCCTTTCTCCTGGGTCATTCCCACAAGTATAGCAGATATGAGTCATTTCTCTCAAATTAAAGATAAACAAGTAAACTTTGTTGAGCCCATCACCCAATATCTTTCTCTTCCAATTTGCGGCTGAGCTCCAGAAAGTTCTCTATTCCTGTTGTCTCTAATTTCTTTTCAACTCTCACTTTAACCCACTCCAAACAGGTGTTCACTCCCACCCTTTGATACCATGAATAACCTGGTTATTTAACAGGAAAGGAGTAAGGGAAGACTAGATAATATAAGCATGTCATCTATACAGCTCTACCCAGAGGCTACAGTTTAATACTCTCCAAGTCTATTCCCTGCAGATTGAGGGGGAACATGATTGGACAAAGGCAGTTTAGACACATGCCCAGTAAGGTCCACCTGTCAGTCACACCTGGGAGCAAGTCACTGGCCAGAATAGGTGTGGCCACTGCGAGGGCGTGAAACCTGAGATATTTAAATTCCTGAACACAGGAAGTGCTCTCTCTTGACTTTATTGGTTTTCCTAGCCCTCTTGGGAGTCCTGTTGCAGAGGGCACACTCCCCCTCATTTGCCCACGTGGCTCAAGGTCATAGGGGGCCCACACAATGGACTGATGGACTGAACCTAGCCTGACTCTGTGTCCCACCCGACTCAACTCCACCATGGAACGGAAACTCTGCACACTGGTCCTACTTGTAGCTCTATTAAAGCCCCAGCTACACCTTTTTCAGGACTGGGTTAAGGGACATGGGACTTTACAAACCAAGAAATGTAATTCCACACCCATAAAAGCCATTCACTCTCCCGTGGGAGTCTTAGAAGAGTCCTTTTCTGAAGGTATTGCAAGAGCTGCCTCTCTTCCACTAGCGATGAAGAAATCCATTTCTCTGGCAACACCTTCACTCTAAATATTCTTTCCAAGATCACTAACGCCTCCAATGTCATTTGCACAACCCAATGCCACTTCTCCACATTTACCTTATTAGTCAAAATATAAATCTCCTCTCAGACACTTTCTTCCCTTGGACTTCAGGAAACGGTTCTTGGTGTTTTCCTCCCCACCAGCTTCTCCTTTTCAGTCTCCTTTGCTGATTTCTTCTCACATCCCTGATCTCAAAATATTTTCCTGGGGCTCATTCTAAGGAGATTTTCTCTCCTGTATACACTGAATCCCTAGTGGATCTTAACTAGTTCCATGCCTTTAAATATACGAATGTTGATGACTCCCAAGGTTATATCTCTAGTTCAGACCTTTTCCCTGAATCCCAGATTTCTATATCCAGCTTATTACTTAACATCTCCATTGGGCATCTCAAAGTTAACAAATCTCAAATGAAACTTTAGATATTTCTCCCCAAGCTGCTCTCTCTGAAAAAGTGTATTTAAGAGTCCTGCCTCTTTTATCTGGCAGAACAGGAAAGAAAAAACAATGCCTTATTCAGGTAAAAACACTCACATCAGAGAGAGAAAGAAAAAAAAAATTAATGCTGTGGGTGGACTCATATATTTGGAATGTAGCAGTTCTACCAAACAAGGAAGTATATTTTTACCTCCTCTAAACATCTGTGGGTTTAAAAATTACATTTTAACAAGGGGACTTAGAAAAAATAGATTTTTTCTTTACTGGCTTTATCAGCTTTCTGTGTCTTACTTTTTTTTTTGCAAAATGATTTATGCAATCTAATGAATTATTTCTTTATTTTAGGCTATTGGGCCATCTTTTGATCATTCATATAATCCCAAATTGTACCAACTCTCCCTCTGTTTCATGTCCCAATTCAAAATGTTAAACAATGTGGGGAGGACTGGAGTTAGGATCTGTGAAAGGTTCAATTATTACTTACACAAAATTATAAACACAGCTAAAATTTTTTAATATATGAAGTTGCTTGGAAAACTCATGGGAGAAATTTACAGAATTTAAGTGGTTTAAGTCCTAAACGTGGTATAAATTTCTCTGTGATTATGTAAAAACAAAATGTACCTCTAAGTACCACATGCCAATGTAAGCACGGATCCCTTCTCCTCTTGTTCACTCAAGGATAGGACTGCAATAATTTCCTCTCTCTTGTATCAATTACTTTTCTTCTTTACAGATACATAAAGAAGTATAACATGCTGCAATGCTTTCCAACTTCAAATGCAAAACAAAGCTCCCTTTATTCCTTTATCTCTTCAGTTACCACTCCATCTCTTTGCTCTTCTGTATGGAAAAATTGTTTAAGGTCCCACTTGTGTCCATTAGTATTAGGTTTAGCTGCATGTAATAGAAAATAAACATTAAAAAGAAAAAGATAGAAGTTATTATTATATTATTTTTTCATATAAGATCAGGTCAGATTTAGCCTGGTCAGAGTTGATAGGGTGACTCGATGGACAGATGGGACACATCTTTCTACTCTCAACTTTAGCGTGGTGCTTCCAAAGTCATACCATGACCCACAAGGGCTGCTGTTGCCCCAGTCATCACTTTGGGGCTTGGTACATAGATGGTATGAACAGAGGAAGGTGTGATCGATGTTATTATTAACGCACAATTTTTTTCTTACCTCTACTTCCCTGCTATATTATATTTGGTGGTGAATAATCACCCTTCTGATTGGCTTCCCTGTTATATTATATTTGGTGGTGAGTAATCACCCTTCTTATTGACTTTGGGCCCAATCATGTAAATTCTTTGGTCACTGGGTGGAAGTGACCTTGTGGATTCTGAGCTGAAGCATTAGAGGCATGGCAAATTTCCACAGGCCTTCTAGGAATTCCCATCCCTGCCATGGGAACAGATGTTTTCCTTCAGCCTGGAACTGAAGCAGCCCTGAACCTGATCCAAAGCCTGGAATTCACCCTGCTCAGTCAAACCCATGAGCCCAGCTCAAATCAGGCAAACTACTGATCCAGAAGCATGAAATAGAATATTTGTTGTAAGCCATTGAAATATTTCTATATCTATATATATCTATATCTCTCTATCTCTATCTACTATCTATCTATCTATCTATCTATCTATCTATCATCTATCTATCTATCTATCTATCTATCTATCTATCTATCTATCTATCCATGGAACTATCATCTATCTATCTATCTATCTATCTATCTATTCATGGAACTATCACAGTAAAAATCTGGCTGTATCAACCTCTTTTCAGCTTGCTTCCTAGCAATCCTTTACACACATCTACTTGTCATATATGGTCACACATTGGGAGAAGGGAGATTAGAAAATATAGTTCAGTGCATTTTACCCAGAATAAAAACCAGAGATGTTGTTACTAAGGAAGAACAGTACATGGCTGTTGTGTGGAAATCAGCAGTTGCTTCTGCAAGAATCCAGTCAGGCTTTCCCTCCAGCCTTCGAATGATGCAGCTCTTGGCAAGCCAGTCCCAGGCATTACTGGCCGATGAGCAGCCTCTGCCACAGTTCACACTTTGAAACACTTTCTTTTATTTTTTTATTTTTAATATATTTTATTGATTTTTTACAGAGAGGAAGGGAGAGAGATAGAGAGTTAGAAACATTGATGAGAGAGAAATATTGATTAGCTGCCTCCTGCACATCTCACACCAGGGATGTGCCCGCAACCCAGGTACATGACCAGAATCGAACCCGGGACCCTTCAGTCCACAGGCTGACGGTCTATCCACTGAACCAAACCAGTTTCGGCGGAAACACTTTCTTACTTTACTTTTAGAATGCCAATGTGTTCTTTCACTTCCCCATCAGGCACGCCTTCTCTGTCTCCTTTACATACTCATCCTGCCTGAGCTCTTGACATTGCATAGAGCTCAGTCCTCAGCTTATTTTATAGGGTAGCCACCTTTGTTCTCTCATAGACTTAAATAACATCTATATACATCGATGACTCCAAAATTTGTATCTTCAGCCAAATTTCTCCTGTAATTTCAGATTCACATATCCAACTTCCTCCTTAGTCTCTCCACTAGATGGCTGACAGGCATCTCATAAGTAGCATACCCCAAACAGAGCTATTTCCCATCCCCACGCATCAAACATTGCTCCTTCCCCAGGGTAATTCCAAATCTCTCAGAAGTTCAGACTAAAAATGATTTCTGTCTTTCTCTCAAATTCCATTTCTAAACCATCGGCAAATACTATTAACTACATCTTTATAACTAAATCATGCTATATTCAGTAAAGAGGAATAAACTCATTGTGATGTGAACAATGTGGATTATTCTTAAAGACATAACATGTGAAATATGCCAGGCATAAAAGGATATACGTTATTCCATTTATATGAAGTGCAAAAACAGACAAAGCTATGGTGACAGAGGTTAGAAGAGTGGTTTTCTCTGGAGAGAATATTGATAGGGAGGGATTCTGGGGGGTTACATCAACATACACATATCCTATAAAATAAAAGCCCAATATGCTAAGTGTCCAACTATTTGTTCGACCATTCGACCAGTCGTTATGATGTACACTGACCACCAGGGGGCAGACTTCTTTAACCAGTAGGTTAGCTTGCTTCTGGGGTCCGGCCCATCTGGACTGGGCGAGATGGACTGGACAGCCCTGGAGCCCTGCCATGTGGTCCCTCCCCAGCCCTGATTGTGCACCAGTGGGGTCCCGGTGGGGTCCCTCAGCCTGGCCTACACCCTCCCGCAATCCGGGACCCCTCAGGGGATGTCAGAGAGCTTGTTTTGGGCCGATCACCACAGGCCAGGCCAAGGGACCCCACTGGTGCACGAATATGTGCACCAGGCCTCTAGTGTAAAAAATAATCCAATGGTTCACCTAAGACTTGCATACTTTAATGTATGTAAGTTATATTCTATTAAAAATAAATATTACTATTGGTTTCTTACCAATAATCCACAAATTATGAATGTTATGATATATAAGATTAAAAAATTAATTCATCAAAAGTATATTTTATAATACTATAATTTATGATAAGAAACATATATTTGGCTTTTGTCCCTGTTTCTGGTTTCTGGCACAGAGCTCCTAAAGCTCTTGGAATTTCTTAAGTGCTGAGAACAACAAAGGTGTTGTTTGTTATGTTAATGAGGTGATTAATGGTAAGGGTCAGGGCTGGTTGGCAGAAGAAACAACCAAGAGATTAGAGGGGTGAAACTTTCATCCTATCCCCCTGACCTCCAGGGTGGGAGACGGGCTGGAGACTGAACCAGTCACCAATGTCCAATGGTGTAATCGAATCAACCCTGTCTAGGTAATGAAGCCTCCATAAAAACCCAAAAGGACAAGGTTTTGAGAGCTTGCAGGCTAGGGAACCCAATGCTCCCAGGTGCTGCTGTGCTGGGCCCCAACCTCCATGAGTACAGAAACCCTCTATCTCTTCATTTGTGGTTTCTTGTCCTTTAACATCCTTTGTAATAAATCAGCAATTGAATGAGTTTCCTGAGTTCTGTTAGCTGTTCCAGAAAATTAATCAAACCCAAGAGAGGTTGTGGGAACCTTTGGTTTATAGCCAGTGAGTTAGAAGTACAAGTAACAACCTGGACTTGTGATTGACATCCTGAGTTGGGGGGCAGGGGGCGTCACTGGAACCTCCAATTTCTAGCAGATCAGTCCAAAGCACAGGTAACAACCTGGTTTGGGGATTAGTGTCTTCAGTGGAGGGTGGTCTTGAGGGACTGAGTCCTTTGCCTGTGGAATTTAATGCTGTCACCCAGCAGATAGTGTCAGAATTGAGTTGAATTCTCAGACAACCTGCTTGTATCTGGGAATTGCTTATTGGTGTGTGAAAGCCTACACACACACACACACACACACATACACATGCAGTAGAACGGGGTCCAGAAATCTGAAAAGATATTTGTAGTTATGACTATATTCAGAGTATCTCCACTAAATTGTCCACTTAATACATTCACTACCATATCACCTGGTTCAAGGCACCATGAGTTCTTGACTAGATTATCAAAGTAGCCTCGTAGTTACTATTCCTGCTTCCCCCTTCCTCTCCCCTTCCACCTATTATCCACATAGCACCGAGTACCTCTTTAACGTTTATTAGATCATATTAACCCTCAGCTGTAAATCCTCAAAAGATGTCCCATTGTATTCAGAGTAAAAGCCAAAATTCCCACGGCTTACTTCCTTAATGTCCCTGCTCAAAAGTCATCTAAACAGCGAGGACTTCCATGACCACCTTATATAACTGTTCTGCCCTTCTTGATACTCTGTACCTCATCTAGTTGCGGTGGCTTGCGAGCCTTGGTTTGCCGACCACTGGCCTAGCCAATAGGATGGGGTGAGTGTAGCAAGGTGCCAGTGCCTGGGCTGGGACTTGAAAGACTGGAGCCCTCCCTTCCCTGTCTCTTGGAACACACCCCCTGGGATCCCCAAGTAACTATCTAAGAGGTGCAGTTACCTTGAGACCTCCATATTTAAAGGCCATATGGAGGCACTCCAGGGGACTATCCCAGCAGAGCTTTGCTGGACAAGGGGAAGCCCTCTTGAGTCCTTAGATTTGCCATCCTCTATCTGAATACCAGTGGCCTGGGCCAATGTCACATGAGGCAGAACAATTGTCCAGCTGAGCCCTGCCTGAATGAGAGGGGCCAATAATCATGAGGTATAATAAAATGCTTGATAGCCTAAGTTTCAACATTTTGGGATAAATTGAAATAGCTAATTAGACAGATGTTCTCTGTATGTGTGGGGGAACACCAACTAACAGATTGTATTTCAAGGTGTAATGCCAGGGGGTCTTTCCCAGCATCTAGAAGGGTTCAGGAGTCTGGAGAAGGCACTGCTTGTAAATTAATAAAGAGACTAGAAATATAATATAAATTTGTAATCCATGGGGGAGCCAGAGGAGACCTAGCTTCAGTAACCAAGTTCTCTGAATCTCTGGACCCTTCCCTCTTTATTAACACAAATTGTCCTAAGGCAAAGCACATATACATATCAAAGGTAAGGTTTGGTATACAATAGGCATTGTCCATTGGGGGAACTGCCTTGACTCTCAGATAGCAGGCAATAATATATGCAAATCTTTAGGTTTGGGGAAATGCCCTTAGCTATTCCAGCAGCAAGTAATATGTATTCAGCCCTGTGGAATCTCCAAGTTCCATCAACCTTTTGATGAAACTTCTTGAGTTTATGACATGCTGGAATTAGTCTTCCGCAAAGGTGTTTATAGAGAGAGAACATGGGCAGGGCTCCTCCTCCCCTCAGTGACAAAGCCAGCAGGGTTTCACCCCGTAGCCCCAACACCACATCCAGAACTCGGATTCTCTTCAGGCATATGGGTGTGGCCCGGTTAGTGGGGCATCAGCCCATGTACTGAGAGGTTGCCGGTTCTATTCCAAGTCAGGGCACACTCCCCACTGGGGAGTAGAGGTTGTACAGGAGACAGCTTGTCAATGTTTCTCTCTCATTGATGTCTCTCTCTCTCCCTTCCTTCCTCTCTCTCAAATCAATAAAAACATATTTAAAAAATAAATTAAAAAAAGAGAAATTTCAGACTTCAGTGTAGGGATATGTGTTCCATATATACTCTTCTATTAATCTTGATCACTAATTGAAGCTTGGAGGTGTTGCCAGCAGAGTAGCCCCTGGGTCCCCATGGCCTTCTCTGGGAGTTCTGGGCTGCAGCCCCTTGCAGTCTGTTGATACACTCTGTCCAGTTTCTTGCCCTTAGAAATTCATCGAAATGCCTGAGTCAACTCATGGGCTCCATTTTTTTTTTTTTTTTAAATCAGAGCAGTAATAGGCATTCCTTCTTGCATCTTTGCTGTCATTTCAATGGGCCTTGGGAGGATGGGAGGGAAATGCATGTGCTTTGTTTTCTCTCCTAAACTCAACCATATATTTCTTCATTAAGAAATATGTAGCAGCGATTCTTCAAATGAAAGGATCTTCTAAGGAGGTGTGTGTTTGGGCAAACACTGAGTTCTGGTTGCTCCAGAGTCACCTTCTTTAGATACACCCTCAGAAAAGAAAAACTCATTTCCTCTGCTCACTGGGAGGAGGGGGCACAAGCTCAGTTCAAAGCTGCCTGGAGAGAGAGGGAGAGAGAGAGAGAGAGAGAGAGAGAGAGAGAGTTGTTCCCAAATCAAGTTCCCCAAACAAGTCGTTGAGCTGTTTAGTCTGGTCAGTGAAGCTGACCTATAGATTTGAACTTCTGGAATGGGAAGTCTAGGTAAAGTATATGTGTGTTTCATTTATTCTCAAATCTTACTTTTTAATTAACTGAATTGCACACATTATTATTGTATAATTTAGAGTAGTATATATACTTTTATTGCACAACCAACTAAAATATTCATCAAGCGTTTTTAATGATGTGAGAAAACGCTTATGATAAAATGTTGAGAACAAAATAAAAAAAAGAAATCATAGTTCAAAACATCTAGTCTATGGATTAAAAAATGTGAAAAAAGCATAGAATTAGGAAGGTGTGTGAGGACACCAATTTCATTTTAATTGTGGGTATTTTTTATTCAAGAATTTTGTTTTAATCTAAATAAACTTAATTAAAAAACAATAAGCAGATGCCTGATAGGATATAGAACTTTTCTAAATCTGGCATAAAATGTGTAAATAAGATTCTCTGTGTCTGGGCTAGGACTTGCTAATAATTCAGATTGGCCATCCAGTGGAAACAATTAGGAATCCTGGATAAAAACATAGAAAACCTCTTAAAAGTGACAAGATAGTACAGAATTGCTACGGCCAAGCCTCACAGAGCACCCAGGCCCTGGCTGCTGCCCTCCTGCTCTTGCTGAACTGGGCAAACTGAGTGGCAGTTTTTGAAAATTGCTGGTGAGAGAGAGAAGCCCTGTGGCCACCCATGGTGGAGAGCCTGAGGAGAAACCCCCCAGAAAGCTAGGGCCCCAGGATGCTCCCCTTCAGGGTAGGTCAACCAGAAGTAAGTCAACCCACTCCAAGGGGACTATGGGGCCCGTGTCTTGGCTTCCAGCTGGGAAAAGGGTAACCTCATGCCTTCCTTTACTGGGATTCACATTCCAACTTTCACCTTCCCTGGGTGCAGGATCTAGGTTTTGTGGAGTACGACGCTTTCACAGTTTGGGGTGATTAGTTTGTTAAGAGAAAATAATACACAATTAAAATACCTAATTGGGTACAAATCTGAGTACTCATTTGAATAGGGTGTCTCAACAAATTCCAAATTTAAGAAACTGACAACACAAACATCATGAAATCTAAAAAAAAATAAGATATTTTTATGTATTAAAAGCCTGGCATCAATAGAACCATTTCCCCCTATTTTTTTGTTTTGTTTTGTTGCTCTGATAGTCTCTTTATATGACAATGATTTTGTAATGTAACTTTCTATGTAGAGAACATAAAGATGATTTAGTCTCTACTCCAGCACTAGTGATAGAAATTATTTTATTATTGATGGCTTGGATAAATTACTTTAGGTTTCATACCTCATTGCTGGTAATGTCATATATATTTTTAGGATTGCTATCAAATTTGGGAAATTCTCTCCCAAGTTTTTCATATATGAGCTATAAAATTTCAGAGCATTTCAAGTTTTCTTGACATTGACTAATCTGAGATATTCCTTAAATGAATGACACCCACTAACCAGTTTGTTACTGATGTCCAGGCTGTAGTGGCATATCATCCATTTCATATTACCTTAGTTGATGTCAGTATTTTGTGTCAAATTGGTAAGAAATTTAAGTCTTTTGATATTTTTACTTATTTATTAATTTTAGTTTCAAGCTACCCAAAAATCCATTCCTTACTTTTACCTGGAATTGATGACTTTCTCTTAATCTTTCACTGTTCTTGGTATAATCTAAATTTTTTTTGCAACCACTGGCTTCTTGATGTCAAAATAACCTTGGTTGACTTCTCTATTCGTATTTATCACCTTTGTTGTGTATTTCATGAATGTTCTATCAAAATGTTCTTTCAGTTTTTTAAAAATTTGGACAGAAGTTTTAATTAGGGTGTGGGGCAAGACTGGAGATAGGGAGACCAGTGACATGTAAGAAATGTTGTCCCAAAGACCCCTAGACTGTGAAGTCCAACATACCATTATTGAAACCAGCTGGGGGGTGTACATCTGGCTTGAATAGGTAGTAGAACACTCCCTACAGGAGAGAAGGGAAAAGATGTCTGGGTTGTGTTTAACGCAGCAGAGATCGGGACTGACAGATCCTCCTTCCTATTTTCTCCTAAAAACCCTCCTGCACCAGCTGACCATAACAAGCTCCATCTGACCATGGCCCTGAAGACCACAAAATTCCACTGTCTCTTCCTAATGAACAACTCTTCCACCTTTACTCTGCAGCTATGTTTTTTTTTTTTCCTTTCTACATTCAATGTCAATTTTAGTGGGATTCTGATTTGGGTACATAGCTATAAAAATATTTTGGGGCAATTGGGGTACTTTTAATATATATCAGATATTAAAATTATTATCAATAAGTAATTGTCTGACCATTATGATATATATCTAAAACTAATATAGAATAATGTTGAATATAAACTGTAATTGAAAAGAAGTCTTTCTCAATGTATATACACACATATACATTTTCTTGCTAAAACACTTGATAGTGGTAAATATTCATCCTCATATTTACTTATTAAATGTTGAAGAATTTAGAGAATATTCTCTATGTAACTATAACACCACAACTACACCAAAAATTAACCATTTAATAACGTTTAAATTTATTTTTAAATTATACTTGACATACAATATTACTTTGGTTTCAGGTATACAACACAGTGATTCGAACTTTCAGTTAAAAAAAATATTAAGGTGACAAGAGGTACCCATTATTTGGATCTAACTCATGATTTTTTAGTTTATCACTTGTTTCATTGAAACACTCCATAATGTTTTCCAAATTGAGGTTAAAATGGCATATTGAGACTTTATCAACTTTTAAACAAAGTCTTTGGTATCTCATTTGTGTCTGAGTTTCTCTGCTGAATATTTGAAAATATATATTTGAATTCTTAAAATGCCACTCTACTGCTGCAAGATTGAACAGTTTTATAATGGGCAAGACATCTCATTACATTTTGTAGATTATTTAAGAAAACTCCATCTTGGCATGTATATTTAAAACACTCCACATAAAGGACAATCTGAAAAGGAAAAGAGTAAATGTTGCAAAATACTGAGGGAGTCCACCATGTCAGCGACTGTGGGGGCAGCTTTTTTTCAGACAAGACGAAGGGAGTGAGCTGTGATGGACATATCAAGGCGCTTTCCACCCACAGCCTGTTGTCATGGATTTGTCTGTGATTTCTTTCAATTGATGAACTTGTTTTCAATGGATGAAAAGTTAGAAACTATGCTCAGAGTTTTTTTTCTTTTTAAATTATTATTATGCTATCTGTGCTTAAGTAATTAGAGTTTAAACAATTCCCAGCTGATTAATGTGTGTCCCGTATGGCAACAAATTCACAATCATGTGGTGGTATTTGCTGTCTGGTTTGTTTGATTTATCACTTTATTCTGTACATATTTCCCACTAATTTTTACTAATTACTCACTATTTTAGATAAATAGTTTAAACTTTTTTCTTTTGAAATTTTGCAGGTGGTTATGGAAGAAAATGTATCAAATTCAGCAAGTAGATGATTCCCATAACATTTCTGTCAATTGAAGAATACTATTTTCATTGCCACCTCAAAACCACTTTCACTTAAATATTCAATACCCACAACTCTACAGATCACTTAAAATTAAGAAATATTCTTTATTTTGTTTGTAATTTTCACCTTGGACTTTAAAAATTTTGTTAAATCTTTTCTCTAGGTGCTTTATAGTTTTGATTCTAATGTAAATAGTACCTTTTAATATATTATAAGCTTTTTTATTGTGACATTGAAATGTAACTGATTTCTTTGCTGATTTTATATCTACAATCACTGCTAAAGTCTAATTCAAGTAATTCATCTGTAGATTAGATTAATTTGAATTTTCTACAGATAATATCATCTAAGATAATTACAGATTTATTTATTACTTCTCAATATTTATGGTTACATTTTATTCTTGCCTACTTTCTTGGCTATGACCTCAACATGATGTTGAACAGACTTAGTGAGAATGATGACTTGGTTTTCTTCCTGACCTCAGGAGGAATTGTTCAATGTTTCCCCATTAGTATGATGAACATTGTAGAATTTTTACCATATACTTGTGTATCATATTGACATTCCGAGTTGGAAGGGTCTACAAGGCCGCAAGACTGGAAGTTAAGAGGATGGGGGAATAGCTACTACCATGGTTGAAGTTGCAATAGGGACTTCATGGGTTTACTAGTAGAATGGATTCAAGTACTGGCATTGGGGTATGAGGGTCTGTGAGAGTGTTGGGAGGTGGTAGAGGGGAAAGCAGGCAGTGAGAGGAGGAGGCAGGGACTGGGAGGGGGGCACTCTCATCAATCCCAGGATTGTCTTTGAAAAAACCCATGGGCAGGAGGTCCTCCCTCTGGGCACAGAACCAAGGATAGTGTGGCTAGAATAAAGGCACCATTCCTGACTTCTGTCCAAATCAGATTCAGAGTCTGTCCTGTTTGTGTTCTATTATACCAGATGTGAAGCAAAACAGTCACTGGACTTTCTTTAGGACTGTCGGTCTGACTTTTCAGGAAGGGGAGAGTGGTAGATGACCCCATGCTCCAAATGGGAGACAGCTGAATACACTTCTCCATGGGCTTTGGGGCTGCAAAAATTCTAACACTGAGAGTAAAGGAGACTTAAAAAACATTTTCAATGTTTCTTTTTCTTTTTTTTTTGTAAAATAGTAAGACATTTCAGATATCCTTTCATCTTTGTCCCTTCCACCCACTCAACTCCTCAGAGGAAACTCCAATAATCAGTTCATGTATCTCCACATTTGTTATGAATTGTTATTGATAAATACGGCTATAAAAATGTGGAGTGCTGTTGTTATGTGTGTGTGGTTAGTGTCAATTCCGCCACATTCACGTTGTATTGTCCCTCTTCACCTTTTAGAGCATAAGTTTCTTCAAAAGGTATCTTTAGAGTAAATGGTGTAAGAATAAAACAATGTTCTCTGGAAATATTTGTCAGAGATGATAACGAACAAGGAGAAAGAAGATGCTAATGCCATAGAAACTCAGGATTCAGATAATTGAAATTCAATTAATTTACAAACGGTATGGCAGATAAAAGTAAAAACAGCTGCCTCCAATTTCTTCCCTCCTTGGGTAGTGCCCATAAGGCACCCACACACCTTAGCAACAGGAGTTCGGGTGAGGGCTCTGGTTGGCACCCAAAAGGCTATTAATTGTTCCCTTTCCTTAAGATCAAATCTGAATGCAGCAGCTAAATGAGTTTCCTTCAAGCATGAAAAGGCTCTTGTTCAATAGCGACAGGACTGCTGCAAAGATGAAGGATGAATAGGAGGTGTGTGTTTTAAGGACTGTGCTTCCCATTATTCTCGCTCCTTTATTGTTGAGAAGCAGTGCCTGTGTGAGAAGGATTGGGGACCGAATGCTCTTCAGAAATTCAATCTATATAGCAGCCACTTTTTAACCTTTGCCTGCAAGTGATTTTTGAAATGTACTCATGATGGACACATTTTAAATTCTAAAGGTGAATGAAAATGCATTGTCAAGGCAGTAATGTCTATGGTGATGAGAAAACTAGTGTCTGGAATTTGAGTTCTCCAAGGGAGGAATATGATGGGAAGAGTTAGAAAGAATTGTGTCTTGATTTCCAATACGTTAATTTATTCCAATAGCTTCATCTATTGGAGTCATAGAATGTTAGAGTCAAAAAGATATTAGAGATAATTCAGTTATTGAAATAACTTTTATAGATGTAATGAGAGAGGCAGCCAAACCATGTGAACAGTCCAAGGTCACACTGCTGGTTAGTGGAAGGAAAAAGAAAACCCAGGCTGCCTGAATTGGGGTAGGAACTGTAGGCTTTCTTTGTAGTGTGCTGCCTTCCAAATGTAGTCATGCAATGACCCATGTATTGATTGAAAAATTACAACAGAGCGAAGCTTCTCAGAGTTGGTGTGCGCCGGAGGAAGGGACATTAGTGAAGAACTTAGATACATGAATTTGAATTCCGATTTTGTCACTTGGTGTGTGCTTTTAAGCCAGTTCCTTTGCTGGCCTAGCCTCTGCACAGCCATGAGAAATGCCTGTTGTGCGAGGTTTTTAGGAGAGCTAAATGAAATAATTTCAGGGAAGTGCCAACACAGATCCCAGCACATTGCAGGCTCTTGATAAATAAAGATGTCAGAATGGAGGAAATAAGGAAACAGAATAAAACCGAGCAACAACAACAACAACGAAAAAAACACAGTAATAACTCATTGGGAATTACTCTCATCTTGACGTTTTTATATTTTTCTCATTTTCCCTTCCTCTTCTAATCTACTTGCCTCTTCTAAGCAAGCAATCATAACTCCGGTTTTGCCTAATCTGCAAAGTGCTCTTGGGAAGTGTGGCTTACCAGGAAAGGCTGCTAGGGGTCTAACTTTACACAATGATCAAAGAAATGATGAAGAAACCTCTGGAACTCAAGGTCGGACCCTAGTTGACTTAGAGCCAAGCATTCAACAGGAGAGAAGGCGAAGGTAACTCCTGACCATTAGGACCCGCCCTCAGTGCACAGGAAACTGACCGAGAGAGCACAAGAAAGTTTTCGTGTTACTCACGGGTGCTTATTGGTTGTGGGCAGGAAGGAATGGTTTCTGGTGTGATGACTTGATCAGATCATCAAAATGCCCTCATGAATCCCAGCTTATGCATTTTAAAGCCTGCCTTCATTCTATGTAGCCTTCATTCTATGTAGCACTCCTCTGTTCGGGCTTCAAGGATGAACATGCCAGGATGTCTCGCTTCTGGGGAAAATGGTCTCAAACCCTTGAAGGAAGGGCTGTGAGAAACCAAGATAGAAGATCAATGTGAACAAAGCCACATACCTACATCCCTACTCCCCAGGAGCCCTGACCTCAATGAGCCAGGCATCAAAAATATGTCTTAAGTGAGAGAAGGGGCTGGCAGCAGCCAGAACTGTCTGAACTACTGGTGGAAACAGGCGATAGAAGGATCCAGGGGCTTACTTTAAGTCTCTCCTGAAGAAGGTAGTACGCTCTCAGGGAATTAAGTAGAGGGGAACTCAGACATTTCAGGACGGAGGAGAGAGGTGGAGATAAAGTCAGGCCATGAGACCTGGCAGAATGTGCCACTCAGATTGGAGTCTGGAAGCACGTGCCAGGTGACAGTAGCAGCAGCAGATGCCTTTTACAGACTTAAAGGCCTTCCTCTGAGTAAGGGTGATGAGACCTGGAAGGAAGCTTTAGAATTTCAAGAGCGATGGATCAGGAGGCTGGAAGGAGGGTACTGCCTTGATCCCCTGCACAGCAGGTGGCATCAGCAATGATTCTGGGGCTCTTCCTTGGCATTGAACAGAGGCACAGCTGAGAGTGGGGTTCACGGAAGCCCAGGGTGAAGGTTAGGTAGAATTGGGGTGCCGTCCTGGGATGCCCAAACACAGCATGAGTGGGAAAGTGGCCACAGGCAGGGATAATTGCACTGGGGAGGGTCTTGCCCTACTGACTCTGGCCCCTTTCCACAATGTCACTGCACACGAAGAGGAGGCACAAAGATTGCTGGGATGAGGGTGACACCAGCAGGTGTCTACAATCACCTCCCACCTCTGCTCACCCCACTTCTCTTATCCCAGTGGTTCTCAACCTTGGCTGCACATTAGAATCACCTGGGAATCTTTTTAAAATCCTGATTTCTGGGCCTCATTCCGGAAGAGATTCCCAGGTGATTCTAATGTGCAGCCAAGTTTGAGAACCACTGTCTTATCCTTTCCCCACCCCTGCCCCTCCCTGAGTTTACATTGACCCTCTGGCAGCATCTCTCTGGTAAGACAATTTCAAATGCATTTTCTAGTTTCTGGCAATAACTGTGGGGCTTCTGAATCGCCTCTTTATGCACTTGAGTTAAGTGTCCCCTCCGTCACTTACTTGAGGTCCAGATAACATCTTTGTGATTGGAACCTGGCTATTCGGATGAGATTACTACCAAGAGGAAACAAAGGCAGGGTGGGGTATGAGCAGACACCCACCATCGTGTTGATGATAATGAAATAGAAAAAGTGATCAGATCCGAATCTGGAGAGCTGTAGCAAAGAGATTCAGAATATGCTTATACCTGGGGGTTTTAAACTTTGAAAATTCATTGGGGTTTGATTCAGTCAAAACAAAAACTGATAGAAAATGAGTAACAGTACTCTTGGGGAGTTTCTATACTGCTTTGAGGGAGGGAGGAAAAGCCATGTTTGCATGGTGTAGGGAGGTAAGTTGTGTCATTTCCGAGATTTGATGGGTCTCTGCCCTAAGAGTCAGAAGGAAAATAGTTTCACGTGGGTCCTCCTAGTCTAGGTAGAATGGTGGGAAGCCCCAGGCATCGTCAGTGGAAGGCTCGAACGTCCCATGCTTGTGATGGTGTGCCCCTTCTCTCCCTGGAGCTTTTTGTCCCTTGTTGGTGGCCAGTGGGTACAGTGAGCTCGGTTCCACCCACTGCCCTCGCTGCATGTGAACTCAAGTGAGTGCCTTCCTGTGGATGGGCGCTGGAGCTTCCTGTAAGAACTGAAGACCTCCTAGGGGTCAGGGTAAAATCTGAGTCCTTCCAGCTCCCCCACCCTCATAGCTTTCCCCTTTCGCCCCCACTCCTGTAAGTGGATTCTTCTTGAGTCTCTTTCAGTAGCTCCCAGGAAGTCTCTTCCTTCACTCATCATGGGCTGGCCTTTCCCTTAATATGATCCTGCCTGCTCTCCATTTAGCAGAATTAATTGACATTTCTGATTCGTGGTGTGAGGATGGGTTTACTATTAAACATCTAGACAAATTTTGCTATTCTAGCTTGGGAGAGATTGTCAAATATGCACAGGGTAGTCGAGAAAACCCGGTGCACACTTATATTTGAAAGCACCAATTATAAGAAACAAACAGCTCCTTTGCAGGGAGCAAGGTATTGGGGAAGATTATAAGATATTCTGCCAATTCTAGGTTTTCCGTATCATCTCTGTCTGTATTTCTCTCTTATTTCATTGTTTTGCTACTATTTCTCATTGTTTTTGACTTTCTACCATGTTAATTGCCACCTTGATTCTATTTTTCTGTTCCTTGTTCGGTTTGAACTATTATTCTTTTTTATGTATAATTGCAGCTTATGCCACAATTCGAGATAATATTAAGCTAGAAATCCCCTGTTAATATGCATTTGCACCAAAAAAGGAAATGAGCACATTTGTATGATAAATGAAAATGTGTTATCTTGTAGGAATAGTGAACATTAAGGTTATGCAATGTGAAGATTCAATGACGTTTTCCCAAGTTCAAGGATCGCATTTTGGAATTATATTTCCTCTGGGTTAGAGGCTGATGTTAAGTAGGCAGAGAATTGGAAGCTGATAAAGGAATTACTAATACTGCCATTTGTTTTACAGACTTCAATTAAAGGATTTAATATCATGGTTAAACTATAAATTACATTTAGGAAAGCTACGAGACTGGCATTTTCCTTAATTTAATATTCCTGCTTAATGCCAGGAGGCATTAATCCAAGGAGGCATTAGATGGTTTCAAATTCAACCCAAATCTCTCGTATTTGTGATTCCTGGTTACAGAAGAAATACTATGCATTAGCGTGGTGAGAGGAATGCAACGTTATGTTCTTTTTTAGAATTCAGAATCTAATATGATCCCATAGTACTTGAAACATTTAACAGATCTCAGAATGAATGAAATGTTTGCATAAACTACTGCAATTTCTCTTTTATTAGCTTGACAGTTGCAAATGAAGTAGGAATGAAGTAGGTATATTAGATTTCCAGACCAATGAAAATGAACATTTACAGGAAATGAGCATCAAGACTTGAATGTGTATACCCAGTGTCACAAATTTTAAATGCTTAAACAGTTTTGCAGAATTTATAGGGAAAATTCCATGATACCGTATTTCCAACCTGGTGAAGAAAGCTCATCTTGTTCCACCATGAAGTTTAACATAATTTCTCTAGTTCTCTATATTCTCATTCACACTCTGTTAAAAGAAGCACTCTATCTAAGTGTGTGTGTGTGTGTGTAAACTTTTCTCCAATTTATTTGGTTTTTCATTTGGGTTGCTTTCAGTGAGCTTGGTCACATGGAGAGGTAAAGGCTTTTAAGCCAAGTGTTCCATGCCCTCTCTTACTTGAGGTCCAGAAAGGGTCCTAGTGATTTGAATCTGACTAATATGTGTGAGAATACCATAGAGAGGAGACGGAGGCAGAGTGGACAGAATAAGCAGACACCAATGATGATGATGATGACAATGACCTAGAAAAGAACAGTAGGTCTGAGCTTTCCAAAGAGACCCATCTTTGTGTATCCTGTTCATACATGGAGATTATGAAACTATGAAAACTTTTTGGTGGTTCGATTCAGCAGAAACAGTAACTGACATCAACCTGATAACAATACTTTTTAAGCCAAAATTTTTCTACGGATGCCATTGCTCTTGGAATAAAGTTCTTTGTAGCCATTTTTGTGTCCTTGGGAGTTTGGCTACTTTCTATGCAGGGCCCCCTGTTCTCTCTGCTCCAGCCACAGGCCCTTCTTTTAGTTCATCCGAGTGTCTCTCTCCTTTCTGCTCTCAGGCACTCTGCATTTGCTGGCCTGTGCCTTGATTGCTGCCTAACCCTCCGAACCCCTTTGCCTAGCTTGCTCTTGCTCATTTCCCAGTTCTTCCTTCTTCTGGAAGCCTCTGTTTCCCAAGACCTAGATTAAAGCCCCTTGTTATATGCTCTCATATCACCCGTTGGCACACATGACAGTTGTGGTTAGTTACTAAATTATTAGATTTTTAAAAATGTCTGTTTCCCTTGTTGGACTGGTGTTTCCATAAGGGTAGGGGCCATTATTTATCTTGTTTACAAGCATATTGCATGTCATGTGATAAGAAAAAGGTAATTGCAGGGATAAAATGAACAAGGCAGAAATTCAGTGTGATGGTTGACTTGTGAACCCTCAAATATATATTAACATCCTAACCACTTGTACCTGTGAATGTGACCTTATTTAGAAGTGGGATCTTTGCAGATGTCATCAAGTTGAAATGGAGTGATTAGGGTGCATTTTAACTCAATATATCCGGAATTCTTATAAGAAAAGGAAAATGCTATGTGAAGTCAGAGACACAGAGGAAGAAGCTCATGTAATGACAGAGGCAAAGATTGGAGGGATGCAACTATAAGCCAAGGAACACCATGGATCAACTGCCATCACCAGAAGCTAGGAAGGAGCAAGGTAGGATTCTACCCAGAGTTTTAGAGGTAACATACTCTGGAGATACCTCGATTTTGGACTCTGGCATACAGAACTGTGAGAAATATATTTCTGTAATCTTAAATCCCCAGTTTATGGAACCTTGTTATGGCTGCTAATACATAGGAAACTAATAAATCCAGCTGTTTGAGCTGGTGTCAACCAACAGCAAGAGGCACTGCGTGATTTGAATAAATCTCAGAAAATATGAAGGACATTCCTGAAAAATGCCACCTTGAACAGAGCTAAAAGTTTCCAAAGGTATTTATGAAGGATGCATATGGGTCAAGCTGTTTCTTGGGTTGCTGTTGTGCACTGGGATTTAGGCTGTTTCATTACTGTTATTGACACATAGGCATATGCTTTCTATTTTTAAGTTTGTTGTTGACAATAGTGTCAATCAGTCTACATGTTTCATAACTCCCTAAGCAAGGTGGTGTAATGGTGCCATCATATTCAAAATGTTGGTTGTATATCCACCTCATTAAACCCCAGAAGTACTCTAACATTCTAGTGCTGACTCCTTCCTATATTACAGGTTCCTTTTCTTCTGCTTCCAAAGTAGGTCAACCAGTAGCCCAGGCTCAGAGAAGGAGAATGTGGAGGAGTCAAAAGCTGGAAGGAGTCTCGGGGAAAGAGATCATTAATTCTCCCTCTAGAGAGAATTGCATCTCTCCAAGATAAAATCTATTCTTGGAATTCCCGAGAGAAAGAGACTCCGTTGTGTCTCTGAGTGAGAGAGCTGAGAGATGGTGGAAACAGGGCAGAGTAGTCGGTCAGAAAGTTTGAGCTTCAAACCATGGTGTCCCACTTTGGAGCAGTCATTCCAACAGCTGAGACTCCATTGCTGATCTGTGAATGGAGATAACAGTAATTTAGCAGCTGTCAGAGTTCTTTTGAGGGACAAAAATGAGAACAACTAAAGGAAGGTATTTTTTCATTCAGGGCAATTCTATTAAAACAGCTCTATGAGGAGGGAACATTTTTTTTTTTTTTTTAGGTAGGTGAATATTATCGTTTCCAATGGATCTTTACTGTTTGCTTTTCTAATTTTAAGGAAAGAATATTTTTACACCAGTCATCTTTACTGGTCTTTTTGATGTTTTTCAGTGTTTTTGCTTGCTGTATGCCAGGCAGGAGCTCAAGTTGTATAGAGCCTTTTTTTTCAGTGTTTTTGCTTGCTGTATACCAGGCAGAAGCTCAAGTTGCACAGAGCATCCATTATCTATGCTGCACACACTATTTTAGGTGTGGAGAGACCCTTGCCCAACCTGATGCTCATGGGAGTGGGCTTCTTGTGATATCTTGAGAAAAAGAATTTTCTGAGACTTACATGGGAGGATGCGATGTTGTAGAAAGCTTTATTATGGTGGAATCAAACCCCTGTTTCAAGGTCCCATTTTCCCTCGTTCTGTCAGGGAAGAATTGTAGCTGTGGCGTTAGTAGGGATAGAATCAGACCAGTGTCCATGTTGGAGCAGTGTCCCGTCGAGCATCAGGCTACCCTAGTTTGTGTTTCCTGCTGCAGTCCATTGCATGTTGGGTCTGCATGGTGACATTGCTTGGAGGGAACATTGGCAGGAGCAAAGAAACAGGAACAGGAGAGCCTTATGATAAGCCAAGGGGAGGGATTATGTTTGGGGAATTATGTATCCCCAAATTTTTGTGGGTTTGCAATGGCCTTGCCTACTCTTATGGATGAGCTCTGTTCCCAGATTTGACCGGCAGCAAGCACCTTCCCAGTGTCACCCCAATGTCACTGTGCATGCAGCTATCTTTCCTTTGTTGGATCCCTTCCCCCAGAGTTTTATAGGAAATGAGTTGGTGGTTCCCTGGGGAGTGTGAAATTGCAGCTTCCTGGTGAAGGTGCCCAAATGACATGCTTATAATGTCTGGCCTTCCCTTTGCTCCTTTCCTATAATTAATAACTAGTTACTTACAATGGTATCAGTACCAGATAAAGTCTATGTGTGCTCACTAACAGAAATGTTGAGTAGAGGAACTATATGTGTTGGTGTATGCTATATCAGTTCATTAGATCCATAAGTTAATGATGGTGCTTTGAGCAAGGCAGTCATTTTCACAGTTCATTTTCCTTTTTCTTTTTTTTTCTTTCTTTTTTTTTAAATTAAATCTTTATTGTTCAGATTATTACATTTGTTCCTCTTTTTTCCCCCCATAATTCCCCTTCTCCCAGTTCCTGCCCCACCCTCCGCCCTCACTCCCCACCCAATGTCCTCATCCATAGGTGCAGGAGTTTTGTCCAGTCTCTTCCCGCATCTCCCACACCCCTTTCCCACCCAAGAATAGTCAGTCCATTCCCTTTCTATGACCCTGATTCTATTATAATCACCAGTTCATTCTGTTCATCAGATTATTCATTCACTTGATTCTTAGATTCACTTGTTGATAGATGCATATTTGTTGTTCATAATTTGTATCTTTACCTTTCTCTTCTTCTTCCTCTTCTTAAAGGATACCTCTCAGCATTTCATGTAATACTGGTTTGGTGGTGATGAACTCCTTTAGCTTTTTCTTATCTGTGAAGCTCTTTATCTGACTGTCAGCTGATTTCTCAACCGAAACCATGCAGGCCAGAAAAGAGTGGCAAGAAATATTCAAAGTGATGAATAGCAAGAACCTACAACCAAGATTACTTTATCCAGCAAAGCTATCATTC
>NW_006284838.1:1909373-1924926 GCF_000327345.1 Myotis davidii | reverse complement strand
TCTCCACTCTGCCAGCCTCCCTGTGGTTCTGGATGATGTCCGTTCCGTCTTTTAGGTGTAATTTGAATTGGTTGTTCAAGGCAGCAATCTCTGGCGTTAACCTATGCCGCCATCTTGGTTTCTCTCCATTTTCCTTTTTAAATATGCTCGTTAACCTATGCCGCCATCTTGGTTTCTCTCCATTTTCCTTTTTCTAAATATGCTTTTCAGACTTCCCTTTTCCTTTAACCTGATTTTGGTAAATTCTTTTTCTTAAAGATCTGTCTCAAGTACTAATGGCATAATACCAAAACATAAAATGTCCTCTCCAAATACTGTGATGTTTGCCTTTAAAAAGCCCAAACCTGTTCATTTTTCAAATAATAATTTTAAGTAATGTGATAATTGACCCCAAGTGTGTTATAGGAATGTCAACACAAGCATATTAATAATTGATGGCAATAATAATAGTAATAAAATTAGGGACAATTTGTTAAGGTGCCAGGCACTGGGCTCAGTATTTTTTTTTTTACATATTTCATTGGAATATGACAAATGTAATCTCAAAATAATTCTCCCAGGTGAGCATGACTATCCTTATTCTGCAGAGGAGAAGCTGAGGTTTTCATAAATTAAGTAAATTGCAGAAAAGCAAGCCAAGCAATTTAGGTCCTGGATCCTGTGCTCTTGACAGTCTCCCAGAGATGTTTGGGCCCATTAAGGACTGAGAAACGCTGGTTTTGGAGCCTGTACAGGATCAGGACATCAGAACACTATACTGTAGAGTCTTTCCCCCAATATCTGTAAATACCAATATCTGTAAATATCTGCTTCCTTGCCCTTTACAGTAGCTGGTACACCCATCTGCTCACAATAAATTTCTTAATTTCCTCTGGTGATGGGATTCTGACTCCTCAAGTATTTTCTCCCTGCCACCCATGGGGAATACTTATTGTTACAGCATCTGCTCGCCCCCTTCCTTCTGGTAAGCTCTGAGGCAGAGAATTCACTGGAGGGCTTTTAACAACGTCTACGTTTTCTGGCTGTGAGGAAAGTTTGCCATCTGTCAGTGGTCATGGGGTATCCTTCACTGACCTCCTGCATTTAATCTCCTGGACTGAGTGCTCACCCTCACTCACTCTAATTACTGTGGTGATTTCTGCCTGTCCTTACTCAGAGGGTTAAGAAATTATAATTTCTCCTGGAAGGACTAAGGCTATGCTTTTTAGCAAAGGGAAGAATATATTGCACTGTAATATGATGCTGGCTTTCTAAAGGACAGTTTTATTATTTGTGCTTATTGTACTATTGGCTTCCTTTGAATTTACTTATCATAATAGGGCACAGCCATCTGAATTATATTCTACAAAAGTATAGGTAAGACATCCCTCTCTGGTCTCTCTCTGCACCCTCCTGGAAGCCCAGCATTTTGGGATGAATAAATTAGAAAGATGCGATTTTATCTTAAGCCAAGGAGTTGATGTTTTTTATGATGAAGAATTCTTATTCTTTCAATGGGGGAGAGGGGGCAGGGGACATCTGTAATGCTTCCAACAATAAAGATAAAAAAAAGAATAGATCTTAGATGCATGTGTGTTATTATCCACCCTTCAAATGCACGCTTTCTCTCTCCTTCGAAAAGCTGCCAAGATCATTCTTGCTCAGTTTCAGGTGCATTTCTCTAAAAGACATGGATTTACTTAACAGGACCCTGTCCCTTCAAAGTGATCAATACACAAAACCTTCTTAGATTTGTCTGACATACACTAACAGAAGAGTTTCACGAACAATAAAATTCGCCGCGATTAACCCATGAGCAAAACGTGGCTCTTGATGGGGCTCTGCCTTGAATATCTCCAGAAATTTGAGCCTCGTCATCTCTCCCTTACTCAGTAGGCTAGGACAGTCAGGCTTACATTTGCTCTCCAGTCTATCATCTGTTGCTCTCTTCTTCATTTCAATTCTATGAGTTTCCTCTTTCATCTTATTTTAAGATGTAAACGTCCAGGTGGATCCTGAATTCCTTCCTCACGCCTGGCAAGCAATGACTTTTTGATTTTTTGCTGGGCTCCAGCCATCTCTTCTGGCTGCTTTTTGTAGCGCATGATACATTTTCCATCCCTGGTTTTAATGGTCTCATTAGGGCCTCAGAAATGGTGGCTCTCAAATATAATTTACCCAAGTACCACCCAGGTGTCAGTGGAAAAGGAACTGAAAGAAATAGACAAACACAATCCCACGTTTCTATCACCTTCAGCCAGCCTTATCATGCTGCCCTTTCAGGAATGACTTCCTCATGAGCATGGGCAGGGAAGGCTACTGTGTCACTGTGCCCACGCCAGTTCCGCTAAGGCTTTTATACTGCTGATGAGGCATAAAGGTGGCTAACAGTAGCATTTTCGTGTTGTATTAAGGAAGCACAGTTTCCGAATGTGCTATAAATCTTATCTAATTAGCTTTAAAATGCCCTCAGACCTGTTTTCACAGGGAATTCACTTTGAAAGGGGATTCAGGAGCCAGAGACCCCCAAATGGCTCTGAGGCAGGACAGTAAGAAGCTAGGAAAATTCCTGGGCAAGTGGAATGGGGAAGCTGAGGCAGATAGCTGAACAGATTCAGAGTCACCAGGATGGAAAGCCCGAGGTGCCTAGAAATGGCACCAAATCTCACCCCAGGATGGCCTTTCCTCCCTTGGCCTATCGCTGGTCATGTGGTTTATATCCTCTGACCTTTCCTCCCTAGAGAACATCTAGGCCTCCGGTGTATTTCAGCTCTAGGCCCAGAAAAGCAGCAAAGCCAGGTGGGTGATGCCAGGACCAGCTGCAATGACTAAGGAATCCCTGCCCTGGCGCTGACCAATCAGTGAAGACCACAACCCTTTTTTGTATTAAGGAAGCACAGTTTCCGAATGTGCTATAAATCTTATCTAATTAGCTTTAAAATGCCCTCAGACCTGTTTTCACAGGGAATTCACTTTGAAAGGGGATTCAGGAGCCAGAGACCCCCAAATGGCTCTGAGGCAGGACAGTAAGAAGCTAGGAAAATTCCTGGGCAAGTGGAATGGGGAAGCTGAGGCAGATAGCTGAACAGATTCAGAGTCACCAGGATGGAAAGCCCGAGGTGCCTAGAAATGGCACCAAATCTCACCCCAGGATGGCCTTTCCTCCCTTGGCCTATCGCTGGTCATGTGGTTTATATCCTCTGACCTTTCCTCCCTAGAGAACATCTAGGCCTCCGGTGTATTTCAGCTCTAGGCCCAGAAAAGCAGCAAAGCCAGGTGGGTGATGCCAGGACCAGCTGCAATGACTAAGGAATCCCTGCCCTGGCGCTGACCAATCAGTGAAGACCACAACCCTGAAAGGGCACACCTGGAAAAGCTGATGAATATGCTATTGAGATCCTCCCCCAAGACCTCCCTTAAACCCCAGCCTTTAAAACCCTCAAGATGAAGGACCCGGGCATGCGCTCTCTCCCAAAGTCTGAGAAAGAGCCAGCATCCACTGCCACATACAGAAGAGTTTAGCCGGAGCTTAGAGTTGCTAGTGCGACTCGGTGATGCTCAGGCTCTTTAGCTAAAAGTACGGACACACCGTTTAACCAATTTGCAGTTCTTCCCTTCTTGCTCTCTTCCCCCTGTGCACCCCTTTTCCCCTTGGTTTGCTTGTTTCTTCCCTTCTCTATACGTGTGTGTGTGTGTGTGTGTGTGTGTGTGTCTGTTTGTGGCCTTTAGACTTTGAGAATTGAGTTTATCACATTTCTCAGTACATGATTCATTAGCATGTGATTATTTTACTTTATTTTATCTTTTTCTCCTCATTGCCCATCTTTATGTTCATTTATCTACCTTCCATAGGCGCCTGCTCCAGAGCATTTCATATTTGTACTTAGATATGTGTCAATGGAAACCATGAAGTTTTATTTGGCAAGGATGTCTTTTTAACTTAGTAAATGGTATGTCACAGATCTCATTTTTGCTTCATTTATTTACTCAATCCTGTTGTTAAAAAGCTTTCCTGGTGCTGCTGTTTGTAACCCTCTAGCTCCTCGGTCTGCTGTGTCATCTGTCGAATATCGGCACCACATTGTAGTTGTCCATTTCCTAGTGGTGGCATCTAGGCTGCTTCTGACTCTGGTACCATGAACCATTTTTAGTCAACATCCTTGTACACGCCTCCTCCATTCCTAGGTGGGAATTTTCTCATTGAGGAGTAGGACGGTTAAGGTTGTAGGTAGGAACATCTTTAATTTTGTTACTGCCGGCAGCTAGGAGTTAACAAAAGAGAAGGCAGCCAGACTGGTGGGGCCTGACTGAGTCTGGAAGTTACACCTAATCAGGTTTAAGTCTGGAAGTTAAAGCTTCACAAATGCCAGGAGACAGCTGAATCCCCACCAAGGGGATTAACATCCCTCTGTCCCCCGTCCCTGTTCCCCCATGGAAGGAAGAAGGATTGAGTTTCCAGGCTATGGAGGGAAAGAATCTATATATATATATATACAAAGCCAGCAACTGGAACAACCTGAAAGACCAGAACAACCAGTTGCTATGATGCCCACTGCAGCGGGCCAACTGGCCAGATCAGGGGCGGCGCCGGCAGACCAACTGCCCATGGCCTCTCCCCCTGACTGGCCCCGCCCCCATTTGGTTCCCTCCACCCCAATTGGGGGTGGGGCCGACTGTCCAACTTCCCAAGTCCCCTCCCCGCCACCAGCCTAGCCCTGATTGACCCCCATTGGGGCGGGCTGGCTGGACCCCACCCATGCACGAATTCATGCACAGAGGCTCTAGTAAACTATAAAGAGGAGATTCCTCTGCTGAGGCATATGCAGTAGGAGCCAAAATGGCACCAGAGATGAGAGGTCTGGCCTGGGGAAAGGACCAAGTTGGATAGGGGAGGGCCCAGCACAAGCCCTCAAAAAAGCAGAAAAGAGATTGGTTAGTTTGAAAGAAAGCCAGCTTTTTCCCAAGTCCGAGAGATTATAATCAAAGCTTAAAAAAGGTTTGTTTGTTTATCTGCTGTTCCTTCATTCTTACACACTCTCCCTAGGTGCAGCCCCATGGCTCCAAGCACAGGCCTGGGTGTGGCACTGCAGTGTCAGCTGGAGTGCAACTGGGAACAGGGACTAGGGTGGTGGGTGGGGCAGACTGAGCTGGACTAAGGTAGCAGGTGGGGCAGACTGAGCTGGACTAAGCTCTGTCATGGACTGAACCCCTTGTTTGTGCCCTATCTCTTCATTGCAGCCATGTGGTGTTGGCAGTTGATGTGCAGATGGGGAAATGAGACAGAGAAATTCTGCATCTTCGGCCCTGGCCCACCTGAGTGTGGTGAGGACAAGGGCGGTTCTGAGGCCCCAGAGCCTGGACTTCTCCCACAGCGGGACGGAGCTAAGCCACCTGGCTGTGCATGAGACACTGTGCATCTGGGGACAGCCCTTCCTTTCCACTCCGATACGTCTTACCACTGCACCTCGTTCTCCTATGCGTGGAGCCCCGAAATGCTTTTCTCATGACTTGGTGGAAGAACCCTATTTCCACTGGCAACAATTTCACCAAGTTTTGCTATTTTTCCCTCAAAAATGTCTTCTTTACTGGCGATGAATAAAGCTTCTAATTTATCTATATTTTTGCTATTACTTGTTATTCAGCTTAAAGTCCAGATCTTATCATCTAAGTCAGGTCCGGATGAGTATGAGTCTCCTCGGACTGAGTCCTTTAAGTGTGGTACTTTGAGTAGAATTTCTCTTCTGTGAAATTGAAGAGACAAGCAATTTTTCCCTCAAATACCTGACATTCAGGATGGCAAAGCATAGGGCATTGCTTTGTAGACATTCTTATTAAAAAAGGAGGAAATGGCAGGTACCAAGAGTCATTGGGTCATGGTAATTATGAAATATAGCTGGGCAATTGTTGGAGGTTTCTTTAGAACGCAATTGTACTTCTGCTCAGGAGTTATTCTTCAGGGCTTTCAGCTACACGCTCTGGACTCTTGACTCTACTCTCCACGTCATCTTTTCATTGTTATGAAAGGAAACCTGTGTTTGCCTCCTATTCGTAGATGTTAGGTGTCCTAAGGCCTCTTTTCATTTGGTACTGCCTCTGTCTCTTGCAGTCCAGGCTGGTGATATTTCTGCATATATCATTCTCTTAATACTGTGTGGGTCTCCTGTGTATCTTGTTGGATTTCACACCATTAGGCAAAAGCATTCTGACAAATCTCGTCAAGATAATCCCTTTCTACTTTGGGCTTCTATTGAGAAACAATGCTCTAAAGCAGTGGTTCTCAACCTTGGCTGCACATTAGAATCACCTGGGAATCTTTTTAAAGTCCTGATTTCTGGGCCTCGTCCTCCAGAAATTCTGTTTCTTTGTTATGGGGTGGGGCCACAACATTAGTAACAAAGAAATAGAAGTTCCGGAGGATGAGGCCCAGAAGTCAGTAGTTTAAAAAGATTCCCAGGTGATTGTAATGTGCAACCAAGGTTGAGAACTACTGCTCAAAGTTTCTTAGAAGCTCTACTCTTAGATGTACAGAACCTGTGAGTCACACTCCTAACACCTGAAGAGAGTTCCTTTGATTGCAGGACACTCTGGGGCACCGCCTTTGATGTCTCTGAGATCTCAAAGGGTTTCATGCTCACTCCTTCAGCTGTTTATTTGTTTAGTTGTATGTAGAAGGTGATTTTTTTAACGAAAATAAGACAAAAATATTAAAAATATAGAAAAGTTTGAAGAACATAAAGATAACCACACTTTATCCTATCAAAGATACCCACTAATAACATTTTTTCATATACCTTATATATGAAAAATTATAAAGGTTTGAATAATCACAAAGGCAGTGTTTATTAAAATACATTTCATTTTCAAAATATAATGGAATCTACAGACATTGTATGTGTACATTTTTTGGAGACACTCTCTAGATAAATAGAATCTTGCCCCATATACAGTTCTATATTTTGTACTTTTCACTTAACATTATAATATTCTTGGATATTATGTTGTAATGATCATATAGATTTCCATCATATAGATGCATCATAACTTATTTGACCTTACCTCTATTTGGGGAGGGGTCGCTTCAGATTTAAACTATGTTTACTTGAGAGAGTCCTGGATTTGATCTTTATTCAGAGTTATTTCTTAAATTTAAAGTATTACATAAATCTCCCTTTTCCCCCATTGACCACTCTCCGGCCACCCCCACCCCCAGCACATGCCCTCACACCCCCGCCCCCTTCTGTGTCCATTGGTTATGCTCATATGCATATATACAAGTCCTTTGGTTGATCTCTTACCCCCTCATAGGTTGGGCAGTCTGTTCGATGCTTCTATGACTCTGATTCTATTTTTGTTCATCAGTTGATGTTCCTTTTATTCCACAAATCTGTGAGATCATTTGATATTTAACTTTAGGTGGTATAGTTCTTATAGGAAAGGCAAAATAAATGCTTTAGTTTTCTGTTATGAATTAGCAAAAAAAAAAAAAAGCGTTGGTTTGCTATCATCCTTCAAAGCTGACCTATTATTTTTATTTTCTTAAGTTTATTTTTATTGCTGACACTATTACAGATGTCCCCCCCCCCCACACTCCAACCCCCCTCCACCTATCCCCACCCCCACTTCCCTCTGGCCATCATCACACTACTGTCTGTGCCCGTGAGTTATGCATATATATTCTTTGGCTAATCCCTCCATCTTCTTTCATCTGGTCCCCCCCCCAATTATTTTTATTTTGTAGTGTTATTATGAAGGCATGGGTTTAAACATATATTGTGTATTTCAATCCATTGTGGTTGTTATCCTTATTGATGCTGAGTTGTATTATATTTGGTAAATGGGAACCTCATCAAGTTGTCTCTTGAGCCATCTAGACATAATTCTAATATTCTTTGACAGCTCTCTCTTTATCAGATATGACAAGATGTTCTAAGTGCATCTTGTATACATATATATATATATTGATTTCAGAAAGGAAGGTAGAGGGAGAGAGAGAGATAAAAACATCAATGATGAGAAACAATCATTCATCAGCTGCCTCCTACACTCCCCCTACTGGGGATTGAGCCTGCAACCTGGGTATATGCCCTGAGCGGGAATCGAACTGTGACCTCCTGGTTCATAGGTCAAAGCTCAATCACTGAGCGACACAGGCTGGGTGCATCTTGTATATTTTTGTTCCAGACTGAAAATCAGCTATTTCCTGAAAATTTCTGATTTTCTTTAGAGGAAAATGTTCTTTAGAACCCACAGTCTGAGTGCTAAGTTCCTTCTTGCTATTGGGCTTCTTCACAGTTTTGCCAACAAAATAAATAGTTAAACATTTGATAAAACATTTTTTTTCTTTTGCTGAATGGTGTATTAGCATAATTTTAGTTTGTGTTTCTTTTAACACAAGCAAGGCAGAACATCATTTCTTATGTCTAAGGGCGACTTCCTTTTTCTGTGAAAGTCTGTTCATTTCATTAGCCCATTTAAAAATAACATTGTTGGACTTTCTTTTCTCTATTTTTAGAGGCATTTTTTAAAGGAAATACCTCTTTAATTTGAAAACAAAAACAATAAAATTAAAGCATAAAAAAACACACAACACAGTAAATGCTGAGCGTATTTCCCACTTTAGGTACAATGTGCCCTGCAAAGCCCAGATTCAGAAATGGTGCGGTGACTTTCCCCTGGAGAGATGGCGCCGAGAACTGGATGCTGGTGCGCAGCGTGTGGATTCACTCGGAGGCCTGCTAATGGGAGGGCATATTGCCAAGCAGCTTTCCGGCAATTTTCCTTATGATTTCATCAGGTGTTTAAGTTAGAGAACTAATAACTAATAACTCCTTTAAAAATGCAATTCAACTTCCGCTGAGCCATGCCCTCCCCATTTTCTTGTGTTGTTATTGAGCTGTTTTTCAAACAGAGGGAGAGTAATTATGGAAAAGAAGGGGCGTGAAAATCAGAGTAAGAACGCTACAGAGCTGTGCGGTTTGATAGGAAATGGAGGGTTAAAAACACAAAGAATGAGTGCCTGCATAATTGATACACTTCTTCAGATAATTTGAAGGTAGGATTTGGAACAGCGTGGAATTATGGAGTAGTTATCCTGACAATGGTAGGATAATTTGTCCTATTACTGATAGTTTAAAATAACTCACACTATACAATATACCCAATTATATATGAACTATAAAATTGAGGGGTGGAAATCTGTAGGAATAAAGCTCTCAAACAAAAAGGCCCTCTTCTCAAGTGTTGAATATATTTTTCTCACCAAACTTGTAATCATCTCACTAGGAAGACGTAGAGTGTATTTTGAGATATTAAAAGAAATTTTAAAAATAAAATCTTAATAAGACTTTTAACAATTTTCACTGACATTATTGGGGTGACATTGGTTAATAAATTCTATAGGTTTTAGTTGTACAATTCTATAACACATCATCTGTAGATTGTATTTTGTGTTCATCATCCAAAGTCAAGATCCTTCCATCACCATTCATCCCTCTTTACCGTCTTCTACCCCCTGCCTCCCCTTTCCCTCTGGTAATCACTATACCATTGTATGTGTCTATCAGTTATTGTTTTTTGGTTAAACCCTTCACCTATTTCACCTAGCCCCCTAACCCCTCCCCTCTAACAGCTGTCAGTCTGTTTTCTGTATCTGTGAGTCTGTTTCTATTTTGTTTATTTTGTCATTAGATTATGCATATAAGTGAAATAATATGATATTTATCTTTCTCTGACTGCCTTATTTCACTTAGCATAATACTCTCCAGGTCTAGCCATGCCATGGCAAAAGGTAAACTTTCCTTCCTTTTTACAGCCTAGCAGTATTCCATTGTGTAAACAAACCAGGGCTTTTTTCTCCACTCATCTGCTGATGGGCACTTGGGTTGCTTTCAAATCTGGGCTACTGTAAACAGTGCTGCAGTGATCATAGGGGTACATATCTTCTTTTGAATCAGAGTTTTGGGTTCTTTGGATACATTCCCAGAAGTAGGATCACTGGGTCATAAGGCAGTTCCATTTTTAATTTTTTGAGGAAACTCTATACTGCTTTCCACAGCGGCTGTTCCAGTATGCAGGGCATGAGGAGTCACTGTTCTCCACATACTTGCAATACTTATTTATTGATGGTAGCCATTCTTACAGGCGTGAGGTGATAACTCATGTAGTTTTAATTTGCATTTATTGGTGATTAGTGATGTTGAGCATCTTTTCATATGTTTACATGTCTATGTCTATGTTTATCTATGTGCCCCCTTTGGAGAAGTGTCGATTCAGGTCCTTTGCCCATTTTTTAAATTGGATTTTTTTTGTTGTTGTTATTGAGTTGTAGAACATCTTTATAAATTTTGGATATTAATCCCTTATCAGATGTATCATTGGAGATATGATATGTTCTCCCATTCAGTGGGTTGTTTTTTCATTTTGTTGATGGTTTTCTTTATTGTGCAAAACTTTTTAGTTTGTTGTAGTCCCATTTGCTTATTCTTTTGTTTCCCTTGCCTGAGGAGATATATCAGAAAAAATATTGCTATGAGAAATGTCTGAAATTTTACTGCCTATGTTTCCTTCTAGGATTTTTATGGTTTTGAGTCTAACATTTCAGTCTTTCATCCATTTTGAGTTTATACCAGCATTTTGTAGAGTGTAATCTGTGAAGTCCAGGGGTTTCTCACAAATATTTTAAGGAGTATGTGAAGCCAAAAATATTCTCATAATATTAAGGTATTATTTGCCTTTTCACTGTCATTATCTCAGGAGTGTACAATGGACTCTCCCACAGATACATGACATGAAATTGCAATAGAAAGAATGCAGAAACAGCTGTGTTTTATTAAGCTATGCATTTTTTAACTGCAAAAATAAAGCAATGACAATTCTGACGGTTTTGTTTTCATTTTTATGTAATGAATATTATCAATCTTTTTTTGAGTCTTACATGACATCAAACTTTTCAACAGTAACACTTGATGTAAGAGGGTAATAAAGAAATATTTTTAACTGCGGAGGGAAAGAAGTTTGAGTTAGTATTGCACATCCTGTTAAACTATCAGAATGAGTGAGACAAGATATTTGTAAACCCTCAAACCTCAGGAAGTTTAGAATGTGAAGATCCTTCTGAAAACCCGTTGGATGGGGAAGGTGTGGAGAGCCATACCATCCATGTCTTTGCTGAATTGAAGTGAGCAGAGCAATGCGTAGGGTGGATGTGACTGCAGGTGGTCTTGGAGTATAAACACCCCCTTTCATGACTTTGCTCTGCCAAGTGTTGTTGGCATAATTTTTGGTAGTTACATCATGCTGTTGACCCACAATTATGTTAAATTTATGTTTTCTTTCTACAATATCCTTTAAATGATCAATCACTTGCTCTCTACTAAGCAGACACCCCGCCCCCCCCGCCACCACCCCAGAAGAGCAGTTCTGAGTGCAGGATTTTATTCTTGAACTTTGCATACTTACACCTTTTGGATATCTTAGAAAACCCTGTTTGGCCGCTGTTGGGACTCAAATATGTCTGGGCCAGTGTTCTCCCTCCAGGAGGTTATGTGCATAAGGAAATGAGTGAAGATCTTGACTTCTTTTGTGTCCTGATGACATGGTATAGCTCATACTTTAATTCCATAATCCTCACTCCAGAGTTACCTCCTTAAACTATAAAAAGAGCTGTGCAGAGAGAGCACTGCTGTGAAAATATCAGGTTGCTTTGGAAAACCTGCTTTTCCAGTGTGATCCCTGTGAGGTTAGCTTTATTTTTATGGAAAATAGCAGCTCGCACTGAGGATTCTCAACAGTCCCAAGCTGAGGATGCATACTGGAGCAGCACTGTGGGGAGTACGAATAAAAACAGTCATCAGTTTCTGTAGTAATCAAACACTATTGTGCAAAAGCTTGGGAACAACCTTGGGAGCCAAAGTGTGTATGGGCTTCAGAGTTCTTCCTGTAGCTGTGCCCTCACTTCTCGTCATCTCTTCCCCCATGGTTTGAAAGAGGACAAAGCAATCTGCACACTGGTCTGTCATCTTCAGTACCTAGGAGGTAAACGAATTCTCTAAGGATGTCTTGCCCTCCAGCCACCAATCCTTCCCTGCAGTTTAATTTGCATTTTTATTACTGATGTTGTTGTTATTTATAAAGTGGCAGAGATTAGGTTTCAGAGTAAAATTGGATTTGATGCTGAACTTCATAACTACTTTTCAAAAATGAAATTTCTTAAAAAAGCCCAAACAAAGGGGGATTGTCCCTAGGAAGATGCTGACTTGGTCTTAGAATGGAACATCCATCCTGCACAGCTTCTAACTGTGGCCGTCACTCTCCAGTCCGTGGGCACTAGGACTCCATGAAGCCAGCAGCAACATATTGGAGGTATGATTACAAAATGATTAAAGGTAAGCAGGTATTTCTTGGGATATCTGTTTTATGAAAGTAGAAGAAGGAGTTCTGAAATGTGACTAGCTGCCTGGCTGCTTTAAGGAGAGAGACCTTGGCAAGTCAGCCAGATATATCTCATCCTTAGGTCTGTGCCACCGGACATTGCCCAAATTAAGAGAGATATTTGCAAATGCCAGATTTTGATGTATTCAGCTACAGTGGGAGATTATTTTTTATGGATTTTAGAACACAAGTCTGTTATCCTGAGCATTGGAAAGAGTCAGTAGTTGGAACCAGTGAACTGGATTCCAGGTAAAGGGACTGGGTTACTCATGCAGGATATGGGCAAGAACAGAAGGGTCCTCTCCCAATGACATGCAATGTGGAAGCAGCACTCACCTGCACTTGCCTTTTGGCTCTCCTCCATTTAACCTTCACTTCTGCACAGATTCTACAGTTATTTTGCAACCACAGAGGATGCTTTTCAGTTTTTTGTTTTTTTTTTATCAGCAACACCACACTCACATCCTTTTAGGTTTGTATTATTAGGGGTAGAGAGTCCATAGATAGTGCTCAGACAAGGAGACCCGGTTGAGCTAATTGTAACAAATGCTACCTAGAGGCTTTGGGTCCATTACTATAACCTTCCTAAATTGTATTTTCCACATCTATAAATGGGTAGCATATTAATAACTATATCATCTCATGGGGCTATCCTAGGATCAAAAGTACCAGTTCCTGTGAAGTGTTAAGCATGTGTGGTGTGTAGCCTTCGTGGTGGACCCAATCGCCCTCATTTGGTGGCATTCAGGTTTTCATGTAGTCCACACTCAGTCAGTAGGGCTCAGTCAGTAGGGCTGATATGTGTAAACACTATAGTGTGGACATGATGGGGGTGTGATCTCTGAGGCTATCTCTTAAAAGACATCGTGTTGTCCATCCTGCTCAGGAGGAAGGCCAAGGACACTCAAGTAACCCTTATGGAGAGGTTCATGTATAGGAACCAATAGTTCTTGCTAATAGCTATGTCAGAGAGTCATTTTGTAATGGAGCCATTGGCCCCAGTCAAGCCTTCACATGACAGCAACCTCATAAAGCCCTGAGCAGAACCACCAAACTGGGCCACTCCTGAATTCCTGATCCACAGAAACTGTAATACCTGTTTGTTGCTTTAAACTGCAAAGCTTTGGGGTAATTTCTTATGTAGCCATAGCTAACCAATACAGGATAAGTGAACTGAATAAATCATAGATATTATTATTATTATTGCAGTCTAGTCAATTAGATTAGATTAGATTTTACTTTCTGGTCTTGCTTTGATGCTGGAGAAGTGCCAAGCTAATCAGAATGGTTTACACCTGGTAAGCCGTTTTAGTGTGGGGCATTTTTCTAAGTGGCTAGTTTGTCTTTCCAGTATACAGTAGTGATTTTTATTAGTTTCATTTATCTTGTGATACCTTAATATGGTTATTTGAGTACTGGTTACACCCTTTAATTATACTAAACAAATTAGATTGACAGTTTCAAGATCAAACATTTTTTTTTTTTGGTCTCCAGTTGTGTGTTCTGAGGTCTAGCTCCCTAAATGCATCATTATTATAAGACTGATATATAAGAAACTGAAATAAGATAATGAAGAGCCTTATTAATGGTCCAACTAATAATTAAAGTTTTATGATTATTTGTAAAACTGGAGGCCTGGTGCATGAATTGGTGCACTGGTAGGGTCCCTCAGGCTGGCTGGTGATTGGGGCTGATCAGGGCTATCTCGCTAAGTCCCGATGGGGGCCAATGGGGGCTGGCTGGCCAGGGAGAGACCGAGGGAGGGCTCCAAAGAGTGTCCCGCCCTCTCACTCAGTCCCCATTAGCTGGGCCCCAGCAGCAAGCTAACCTACTGGTTGGAGCGTCTGCCCCCTGGTAGTTAGTTCGCGTCATAGCGACTGGTTGAGCAGTCGACCAAATGGTCGATCAATTGGTTGGACACTTAGCATATTACACATGTATTGTATAGGATTGGTTTATCTCTGAAAATATGACTAGATTACAATATTGAGTGAATAGAGAAAAACTTTATCCACAAGTAAATAAAGGAAATACTACCTATTTTGGGAGACTAGACTATTGAGTAAACTAGCACGTGGGGTATTTTCTAGTGTCATCTATGTCCTCCCAGGCTGACCCCACAATCACATAAGAGGTACAGGGGTGATAGTACTGTGCACAATGATGGTACCTCAGGATAATCAATAGTCTTGAGGCAGGAGAATTAGATTAAATTAAAATTCAAAAATTTCCCCAACTGTCTGGCTTTGAGGAAACTGACCTCTATGAGAATGAGCTTGCTTATATGAAAATAGAAAAGCAACTATATCACAAAGTCCTCCACTTTAAATAATGTGACTTATGTAACTGTATATTCAGTGCATGGCCTGGCATGGAAACATGGTAAAAACGGAGTCTGAAATGGAATGAATGGAGAGGTTTAAAATTGCTGAGGGAATGACCCTAAGCACACGAGTTCCTATTGGGAAGTGATTTTGGGGGCGGGGGTTCCCAGGTTTCCCTCTGTCCTGATTGGTTCCATGGAATTGTTTTGACCTCCACTCACAGCATCCGTTGTCCCACTCGGCACTGACATCTCCAAGGCCTCTGGTCTCCACTGGTTTTGAGGATTTCTTTGGAAAAAGACTATGTCTCATTTATTTAAATTGGCAAGACTTGGCACATAGGTGTTTAATTATTTGATAAGGAAATAAATATTAGAAATTTAAAAAACAAGCTCTTATTTTTGGAAACATGACACTCCTATGAATTTTCTTCAGTCTAGAGGGCGTGCAGTAATTGTTACTTTAAAAAAGAAAGAAATGAAGTGGATGGTGGGTGAAAAATATAAATGTTTCCGTAGAAACATATCGCTGTACTAGTGGCCTTGAACTGAGTCTAATTATGTGGGATTTAATCAATGCAGATGAATAAGGCCTTCATAAAAAGCCCGAAAAGCCTTGTGCCATAAGGATTTTTTTAATAGATGTGCAGATTGCCCAGGGAAAGGGGCTTCCCCTATAATTAACTTAAAGTCTGGATTTTGTTGGCACAAACACTTTGCAGCAGTTAATGTATGAACTTTTTTCGGCTGAGTGGGGACACACAGGGGGCAGAAGAGAAGTCCCTGGCCCCTAGTGATGGACATGAACAACAGACATGAGAG
>NW_006284838.1:1885914-1909314 GCF_000327345.1 Myotis davidii | reverse complement strand
GGAAAGAGGCCCCCTGCAGCCTAAACTTGGTAATGCATTGTGGACCACCTTCACTGCTTTGATAGAATGTTACAAAATGCCAGATAATAATTTAATTCATAAAAAAAGTAAATTACAAATATGGTGAGTTTGTGGAGAAAAAAGAACCCTAGTACACTGTTGGGAATGCATACTGGTACAACTACTGTGGAGAGCAATGTGGAGTTTCCTCAAAAAACTAAATATGGAACTGTCATTTGACCCAGTGATCCCACTTCTGGGAATATATCCTAAGAAACCTAAAACACCAGAAAGATGTATGCACCTCTGTGTTCATAGCAGCGTTATTTACAATAGCCAATTTCTGGAAACAGCCCAAGTGCCCATCAGGAGACGAGTGGCTAATAAAGCTGTGGCACATTTACACCATGGAATACTACACAGCTGTGAAAAAGAAGGATCCCTACCCTTGAGACAACATGGTTCTGTATACGCGTAACCCATGGACACAGGCAATAGTGGGGTGTAGGCCTAGGAAGGGACAGGAGTGGGGAGGAGGGGGTCATTGGGGAATAAACAGGAGACATTTGTAATACTTTCAAAAATAAAGGTAAAACTTTTTTAAAAAGTAAGTTATATCAACAACAACACCTTTTCCCTTGCACAAGTAACTGAAAAGGGCCACAGTTAAATCTTATTGAAAACAGACATGATATGCTCAGTAAACATTCAATTGGTATTCCTGTCAGCATGGTTTCCTGAGGAGGTGGCCAGGTAACACAGCTGTCAGCAAAGCGAGGGGAACTGGGAGAGAGAATCCTGCTGTTTTTCTTCCTTCTCCCAAACCCACTCTTTTTAAAGAACACTAAGTCTTCGAAATGCTCTCTCAAACTATATTCCAGGCTCAAAGAAGCTTGGAGAACATTTAATACTAAGACATTTAGAGAGACTGTTGATCTTTCTCTAATGTCATATGGATTTTTTGGGGGTAAAATAATTATTATAAAGTAATACAGGCTCATTCTAGGAAGAAACAAACAAAAACCTCCCAACAAACACAGAAAGGAGAGCCTTCTAAAGATATCTCCAGAGACTTCAATTTCTTCCTAATTGATGATTTCCACTGAAGAGTAGAACACGGCCAGGAGCAGCCCGCCCAGGTCTCTATATTCCAGATACAGAGCCACGTCCAGTAGTCTGCCTGGTAGCACAAGCTCTGGAGTCGGTCAGCCCGGAGCAGACCCTGGCTCCTCCACCCACGATGAGAGTTCAGATAAGTTAACAGATGCTTAACCTCTCTGTAACTCACTCTCCTTATTAGTAATATTGGGGAAATAACAACACCAACTTGGTAGAGTGCTGTGAGGCTTAAATAAAATAATAAAGGTAAAAGTCTTTTAAATATTTAACATTTAATGGGCCTATTTCTGTAATAGTACATATAGATTTATCTTATCGTTTATAACAGTTGCATAGAATTTAATTTTATGACATACTATAATAGTCTAATGATTTTAAAAATATAATCTGTGGTGGAATAGGTATTTTCAACATGGCATAGAACTCAGAAAGCCTCAGAGAAATAACTGCTTAATTTGACTACACACAAATTAACATTTGTGAATAAGAACAAACCTTGTGAGCAATGTTAGGAGATAAATGGCAAAATAAGAAAATTGTAATTCATAGTAAAAGACCTAACTTCATTAAAGATATAAAGAACTTTTCCAAATAAATAAGAGATGAACCCAATAAAAAAATGAGCAAAGACTAAGTACTTCTGAAATATACAAACGTACACATTCCCAATTTGTAAATGAGAACCCTAAGGAACTATCCTTCTCCTATAAAATTAGCAAATATTAGAAGGTTGGTAATACACAGGGTTACCCACTATGTATAGGAAAATGGGAATATTAATTAATGCACATTTTGTGGATGTAAGTTGGTTTATTTTTTGTTGAAGTGCAGAATGTGAATTTGAATTAAAATTTTGAAAATGAGGATGCTCTTTGAATCAGGAATTCCACATCTGAGACTCTACTGACCTACTGATATGTTTGTGCACATGCCCAGAGGTTTACGTGTAAGCATGTTGCAGTGGGTTTGGGCTCTTAAGGAACTGGGCACAGCCTGTGTAAGGCTCTGAAAGGTTGTGTGGTAAAGGCACCTTTAACCATTTTAAAGTAGCATTTATTAAAACGTTGGCCAATAAATCCTGATTTAAGAGTAATACTAATTTCAATCCATTAGGAAGTAGAATTCTGTAAAACACATCTTAGAAAAATGCTATTTTTATCATGAAAATTCCTCAGCTATCCCCTGGCGCTGTGATTTTGAGAATCACACTCAGGAATGTTCCCAAAGATGTGGGACCAGCCTCCAGGCCCTCTATGTTGTCTCCGTTTCTGGAGGAATCTCAGCTCATGGAAGAAAGAAAGAGGAAATATTTACCCTCCATGAAAAGTGGGTGGCTTTAACATTTACTTGAAAAAGTACAGAGTGTCTGCTTCCCCCTAGGCCGTGCAGATTGAAAGGGCACACACCTCCCACTGTAAGGGGAGAGGCCAGATGTCCCCAGGCCCCTCACTTTTCTCCAGCTCCCCAGGGAGTGTGTCCAAGATGACAGGTGCACTGCCTTCCAGAGTGACAAGGAGAGCTGACGCACTCACTGTCCCAGCACATAACTCTGGGCAAGAAGAACACGGCTAAAGAAGACACCCTCAGCGCTGAGTGTGGATTGTAGAGCCTGGGGGGGCCCGGCACCAGGCGGTCTGCGGGCCTCATGACCTCCTTTCCATGGGCTCCCGAAAAAGAGGGTCAGTGTGAGAGCCCCTCCGGTATCTCCCACCAAACAGCCGCCTGAAGCTGCTGCTCAAGGTGTGGAAGCCATGCTGCTCCCAGGACCCAGGCACATACCCCTGCTTTGGGGAGCGGTGGGAGCCAGTTGCCTACACCTGGAGGATGGGGGGTGACAGGAAACTGCCCCATTCTGGGGGAACAAGGACTTGGAAAGCCCCACCCCAGGCCCTAGTGCCTTTGGTTTGCTGGGACTGGACAGCCCAGCCCCACCTGGAGCCCGGCACCTCATGCCACCTGCATCTGTAGGCCACTGCTGGGCAGGAGCAGAGAGGCAACAGCTGCCTGTGGGTGGGCGGGCGGGCAGGTGGGCAGGCAGTGGCCTCTGAGGCCTGGAGCTGGGTCGGGATGCTGAGAAAAACCTGCTAAGACCCTCACCAAGTGCCAGGTGGCTGAGCTCAGGGCCCGAGGAATTCAGATCTGTGGAGCACTGAAGGTCACCTCTTAACAAAAAACCCAAACTCAGTTCAGCGCCTCACCAGACTGACTCCATCTCCACCCTCCGCATCCCCCAGAATAGACACAGGTGAGGAGAGACACAGTGGACTTTGAAGGCAGGCCAATAGAAATGATCCAAACGGAAACCCAGTGAGAAACAAGGGTGGGGAACAAAGAACAAGGGCTCTCCCTGAGTGCTGGCTTCGGATCTAAGGATGTAAGATGATTTTAAGAAATTATATTCTGGAGAAATCGTTCTACCTCGGCATTGTTCCTTGATTATGTTTGGATCTGTTGTCACACTGAAGGATGCCATCCGATGAGTGTGCCGCGGGTGTGTTCCTGTCACATTATGAGAGGAATTGTGAGTTCCCAAAAGGACAAAGACACTGGATGATCCTTAAAAGCAGAACCCAACATAATGGATTGCACGAAGTCTGGTAACGTTTAGATCTAATCTCTGCTGTGACTGAAGCCCACAGTAGGGACAGGATGGCTTTTCATCAAATGTGACTATATCATTTCCCTTTGGAGTTTTATTGTTCAAACAAATCTGCCCTCCGCAGAGAATATGGCTACAGTCCTTTGTAGAGTTATTTTTCTCTACCAGATCATTCGTTCCAGAATCTACAACCGTTTTTTGCCTTTGTTTCCCCGAAACACTTGGCCGGAAACAAGACATCACTCATATGATGAGTGATGAGACTAAGACTGAAGGAGGCTGTGAATATTTTATGTTAGAGACACAGGAAAAAATGTCCCCTGATTTGTTGTTTTTGACTAAACTATGAGGTTGCACAATTTTTTTTATTTTTTATTTTAGCAGCAATCATTTTTCCCTGGGTCAATGACTCCTTGTGGAAAACAGTAAGTCTATATTTGCCTGAGGAAAAGATGTGATCTGAATACCAGAACGTCATTGGCACATGTAGGGATATCGGTCTCCTGTTTATAGTTGATAGTTCTACATTAAGATGAAACAGAGGCCGGTTTAAAATTGCAGACCCTCAAGCAAAGCTCCATGGTGTCATAAAAAAGCACATACTCCTGGCACTTTCAGCCGTCGGCACTGACACGCACCTTTCTCCTTGCGCTTTATTGTAGGTGTTTTGACCAGGATTTATAGTGGGGAGCCAGGGGGGGAATTCACCTGTTCCCTGTCACAAAGCACCACGTTGATGGAGCAGACAGAGGTGAGTCAGAGCGGAAGCTTGGCCTCCGGAGAATGACTGTGCCTGGCAGCAGTCTGAGTCTGTATCTCCACAGGAAGTGGGGGATAGCGGTGAGGCTTAGAGATCTACACAGACATGGGATGGGCTCTAGGATTCTCTGTTTATTAGCGATAGGGCCTTGGTTATTTGGTAGCATTGTGCCTTAGCTTCCCATACTTGAAACTGGGGAAAGGTACACATCTTATTGAGCTGTGGTGTGGGTACATGAAATGTGTATGTGTATCCTTTAGCATAATCCTTGGGTCGGGAAGTAAGTGATTCTGTGGTTAGTTATCCATTGGCCTCAGAGAAGCCTGGTAAGAGAACATAGGACCCATCAAGGGATAGTGTTTTGCCTGAAAATCCTGGTATGAATAAGGCCATATGTACTGTCTTGGTGGCATAGAGTACAGAGGAAGCTACCCTGGCTTATAGGGACCATATATTAGGCCCCTTGCAGGAGATGCTTTGTCATTGGAGTATAAGAACAGGGACTAACCAGTTTCTACCTCTTGAGTCTGAGACAAAATCTAGGCTGAACTAACATTCTTTTTTTTAAAATATATTTTATTGATGTTTTACAGAGAGGAAGGGAGAGGGATAGAGAGTTAGAAACATCGATGAGAGAGAAACATCGATCAGCCGCCTCCTGCACACTCCCTACTGGGGATGTGCCCACAACCAAGGTACATGCCCTTGACCAGAATCGAACCTGGGACCCTTCAGTCCGCAGGCTGACGCTCTATCCACTGAGCCAAACCGGTTAGGGCTGCACTAGCATTCTTTAAGTTCCTTACAGGTGAGGAGCATAGGGCCTGGGCGGAGTGAGAATGCCCGAGGATTTGAGAGGCTGCCACAGGGTAGGAGGAATAAGATGCTGAGCAGAGAGCCAGGCAGGCCTGCAGACTGACCTCGCACACCCAGTCTCCGAATAATGGTGAGCTTCTCGTTCAGAAGCTAGTAACTTCCATGTTTCCCATTTCACGTGCAGTGCTGACATTATGTTCTCTGCTAGGTGTGGGCACCTATCAATAACGGCCAGTGGGTGGGTTCAGCATAATTTTCCAAGAAAACCTTCCGCGTAAATGCTGTCTCTTTTCAGTTCTGTTCGTCTACTCTTTGGGGATTTCCTTCTATAAGCAGGGCTTTCTCCAGTGCTGCCCGTGGGGGTGAACTTACAGATCCCACTCTACCTTTAAGGCAGAGAAACAGGTGTTGCCTGATTCGTCTCAGGTGCTGTTTGTTCGGAAATCGGCTGTGTGATTCATCACTGAAGAGCTGCCTCCTGCTGACATGGGAGTGGGGCCCTTGGCTCTCGCTGCTTTGCAGATTTGTGTGGACTGTGCAGTTAGACTGCTTTGCCCGAGTTTAGGCCCTTGTTTCTGATTCCAAATCCGGTGATCTGATTTCTGCATCACAGATTTTAACTATGGATGTTTTCCAGATTTATATGATTAAAATTCAAAACACATACAAATATCATGTTAGTCAAGACAGTGAAGTTTTTTTCTTTGAAAGGTAAAAAGCAGATAAATTTTGTATGTTTCTCATGGTTGCAATCATAGCTACACTAATGTTTATGGCAAGTCTCAAAGGAGGACAGATAGCTTGGCTAACGGCGTGTGACAAGGAACCTCCCAGCGTGAAACACAATAGGACTTGTTAGTTCATAACGTAGGGCACCTGGGAAAGTGGCTTTTGAATTATCTGGGATGAGCTGATCTGCTATCTTTTAAACCGGCAGAGGAATAGCAGTTGCTTTGAAATTCACATGCTTTGAAGCCGACACCCTATAAAGTTTTACTTTGTGGGTGTAAAGTTTCAGTAATGAGGAGACATTTTGGTGTATTTATAACCTTCAATTGCAACAGATCAATTTTATGTCTGTGTACCCTGAATGCTGCCGAGCTCAGTGTAGGAAATTGAGAAGGGATTAGTTTTTACCTGATTGGATAATTAAATGGAGTTGAATCATAAAACTTTATTTCCAGACTCTTAGGTATTTCAAAGGCATCCTTTTATATTTGAAAATATCACTGTAGTAATATTATAAAACTTGTTTAATAGGTTTTTAAAAATCTTGAATAATGGCATATGAGTGGTTTATTTTCTTTAAATCACATCTTTAAAGAGGCCAAATTGATGAATCATTAAAGTGAAAAATATTGCTTTCACTTCCTTGCTCAGGATGATCTTGGGGACATTAGGCGAGGCTCACAGAAAAGAAACTCCAACACTATTGTTAATAGATTTAGGAAAGGATGCTGTATGACATCCACTTTTTTTCTCTTTTTTTGGACTCAGCACATAGATGAGAGGTTATAGCTGGTCCTCACTTGAAATGATACTTCATATGCATATTCCTTAAATTTATTTATGATAACTGAGTTTAGTTCATGAATAGAATCCACAGTTTTGCTACTGGATGAACTTTTGATACCATTATAATAACCTGGTTATTATTTACCAGGAAATGAGTAAAGGGGAGACTAGATAATATAGGCATCCATTTATACAGCTTGGTCAGGAAGCTACCATTAACATTCTCCAAGTCTGCTCCCAGCAGAGTGCTATGCTCAGTGAAGTCTGGGTGATGTGGGAGATGCTTACCTGTCAGTCACACCTGGGAACAAGTCAGTGGCCAGAATAGGTGTGGCCACTGCAAGGGTGCAAAACCTGAATATTTAAACTCCTGGACAACAGAGCACTCTCTCTCTCCTTCTTGGCTCTCTCTGTAATAAACCAGTGCTCCTCTGCGTTGGTCCACATGGCCCACAGCCACTCTGCAGAATGGACTTTAACTAGCTTGATGCCATACTGGACTCAATTCCATCATGAAGCGGAAGCTCTGGACACTGGCCCTACTTTTGGCTCTGCTGGAACCCAGCCGTACCATTTTCAGGACTGGATTAAGGGGCATGGGACTCTACAACCAGAGAAATATAATTCCACACCAATAAAAACCATTCACTTTCCTATGCAAGTCTTAGAAAATTCATTTTCTAAAATCTTGCAAGAGCCATGCCTCTCCCACTAGTGTTGGGAGAATTTGACCCACTGATCTCTAGTGTTGGCAACACTAACAAGACAATACAATGGGCTTTTATTTGTTCACAGTTTCTTGGCTGCGTTCAGGTCCCACAGATTCATTGAATATGTAATAAAAGGACATGGGGGTTAGAAAGTCTGCTGAAGAGCACTGATTAGCCCAGTAGTACTCTCAATGCCTGTCCTATCTAATAAAGAGGTAATATGCAAATTGGCCATCACTCTAACACACAAGATGGCTGTCCCCGTTTGGGCACAAGATGGCCACCACAAGATGGCCAGCAGGGGAGTATGGCTGTCCCCGTTTGGGCACAGGCCAGATGGAGGGCAATTAGGGGTGACCAGGCCTGGAAGGGAGGGCAGTTGGGGTGACCAGGCTGGCAAGGGAGGGCAGTTAGGAGTGACCAGGCCAGCAGGGGAGGGCAGTTAGGGGCAATTGGGCTGGCAGGGGAACAGTTAGGCATCAATCAGGCTGGAGGGGATTGGTTAGGGGGTGATCAGGCTGGCAGGCAGGAGTGGTTAGGGGAAGTCAGGCAGGCAGGCAGGCGAGCGGTTGGGAGCCAGCAGTCCTGGATTGTGAGAGGGATGTACAGCTGCCTGTTTAGGCCTGATCCCAGTGGGCAGCTGGACATCCCTTGAGGGGTCTAAGATTGGAGAGGGTGCAGGCTGGGCTGAGGGACACCCCCACCCCCCATGCATGAATTTTGTGCACCAGGCCTCTAGTTCATAGATATAATGCTACATTTCTTGGTCAAGAGGTAGCTGGGACTGTGCCCACCTAGGAAAGAGTTCTAGATTGTACTTTAACTTTGAATCAAATTGGTGAAAAGCTGTGTATTTCAGAAGATAAGCTTTGGGATAGGCCTGTAATGTCCACTGCATTTTTAAGAGTTTAAAATAATTTTACTAAGATATATCTTAGAATTCAACTATCTGGTTTACTTTTTCCAGTTACTATATGCTCTTTCAAAATCTCTTAAAAACTATACATTTTTTAAAACTATAAATTTAAATGTTTTATTTTTTCTTTCTTTTTTTTACCCTGATTTTTAGCCACTGGAAGGGGGTTGGGGCCCTGGTAATACCCTGAGATTCCCATTCAATTGATCATAATGGGTTTCTTCCCATTTTCCTCATTCATCCACTCTTTACATCCAATTCAGAATACTATTGATTCCCTTCATAAACGACAACTCAGGGACAGTGTATTGATCTACTTTGGTATAATTATTCTGCCTATGATGATCTACACCAATTCTAATTTCACTTTGTATTTGCTGTTCCTCCATTACAGGGGATACATAGGACCTCTGAGACTCAGATGTAAAGCTATTGATTAAAAATTATTTAATAAGGCCTCTAAAATCATTAACGTGTGACAGAACCATCCCTCTAAAGGACCATATCCTAAAAGCTCCAGGATCTTGCAAAACTAGATTGGGCTGCTCCTCTTGTAATGGACTAGAAACAGAAAGGAAACAGAATTTGTGTTCTGCGCAGTTTACTTCTGAGTGCAAACGCCTTTCCCCTGAGTCTGAAAGTTCAGAGGGTTTTTACCCGTTTGGTACTTAGTGTGTATTCGCTATAGGATTTTGGTGGATATTCCTTATTGGTTTATGAAAGTTTCTATTTCTGGTCTGCCAAATTTTTATAAGGTTCTATGAAGACTCCAAATTAGTAAGTATTGAATTTGCATATATCTAATAAATCTCATCTTGAAAATGCCACTGGTACAATATTATATTTATGTTATCCATAAAAGAATAAACTTTTAATTATTAATTAAATTTAATTATTAATTAATTAATTATTAATTTGCAATTCTTTATCATCAGGGAAATTTTTAGCTTAGCAACAATCCCAAGTAACAGTATATATATAAAAGTCTAAGCTACTGGCTGACCGGCCGACTGGCTGGTAACTGTGATGCCCAATGACCACCAGGAGGCAGATGCTCAATGCACAGGCATGGAAACATGGAACAGACTGAATCCCAGAGGGAAGGGAAATGGGCGGGGAGGGCTGGAAGAGATCAACCAAAGATCTTATATGGTATTAGAGGCCCAGTGCACGTATTTGTGCACTGGTGGGGTCCCTTGGCCTGACCTATGCCCAACGTAAATCCGGGACCCCTCGGGGGATGTCAGAGACCCAGTTTCAGCCCGATTTCCGCAGGCCAGGCTGAGGGACCCTACTGGTGTATGAATCTGTGCACTGGGACTCTAGTTTTAAATATGATAGGGGTTCATTTATCTCATGTAAATGATAGCCAGGTGTGAGTAGCTACGGGCCATTCTGGTTGCTTCACTATAGCTTTTATCTTCTTGCTTCATCATTTTAAACATAAACATATGTTGGACCATTGTCACATGGACTTCAGGAATCACATTAAGACAACAGGAAGAAGAAAGAGGCAAATTTGGATATGCCCCCCTTTTAAGATAATTTCTTGAAGACAATTCTACTTAGATCCCAATGTAAGGCACTTAGTCATATGGCCAACAGGCTTATTTACAAGGAAAGTTGACTAATGTAGTCTTATTCTCAGCTAAAATGTACCCAGCCAATAATCAGGTTCTGTTATTACTAAGGAAGATGATGAAATATAGTACCGGGGCAAGAAGTAGCAGTTTTCCTTCCAGATTGTTGTGAAGATATGGGGACTAACTTTAACCATTTGCTGTGTGCAGTCATATTTCTAACACCAATAGTAATGTCATCTTGTTTTAAGAACTGAAGAGGGAAGTTCTCCCTTTTTTGACTTCCCAGTTTTCCTGGAAAGGCCTTCTGGTGCACCTATTGCGAGCTCTTTCAAATCCTCCCATTTTCTAAAATAAAATTCTGTGGTTTTGCAAACTGTCAAAAAATTAAAGATTGTAAATAAGAATGTTTTTTTATTTATAAGAAGCAATTTAGTTTTCTTTTCAGCATTATCTCTTTGCCTAACTTTATTGCTTATTTTACTTTCTTTAATTTCTTTTGTTTTCCTCTGTAAAGTCTTTTTCAGTCCCTCTTGTATCAATTTCCCCCATTTGCTCCTGTAAAGTCTTCCCATATGGGAGTTTATTTCACTATTGTAGAACATGGTAACATGTAATCCATTTGTGTAATGCTTTCTCCTGTTTTTTTTAGACTTGTCAGTGTTAGGATTATTTTTCCTTTTTAATGAAAAATCAAGTGTTTCACAGCTACATTAAGTCATTAGTTTTTTTGCACTGCCTAGAATACAAGTGAATGATTTATGGTGAGGAAAAATATTGCTGTTATCAGAATAGCTACTGGACTGTTTGTTCTCTTCAGATAAAATACATTCTAGGTCAGACTCACCGCTGCAGATGGAGACGTTTCCCCGGAGGCTAATAAGCATTTAGCATCCTGAGCGTGCAGTGTGCCTGTTTGTCATGGGTGTTCGTTCAGCGCCTGCCTTGTTGGGAAGCAGGTGTCTATCAGCATCCATGGTGCTAATTCTTCCTATTTCCCTTGTTCTCACCAACTGCAGTTAGAAAATAGCGGTGCTGCAGTTGATTTGCCAGGAAAAGGTATTAGAGGCACTGATAATTTTTAAAAGATGTTTTGCTGTAACTCCTGAATGTAATAGTATCTACAATGAAAAAAAAAAAAAAGATGCCTCAGGGTTAACTCACAGGGTAAACTGAAAGTTAATTAATTCATTTACTAACAGTGAAACAACAATTTGTGTAGCACTCTGTACATTTCAAAGGGTTTTCATGTATTTTACCATATTTCATATTTTCATAAATTTATGTACCTCTCCATCCACTGAGCCAAACCGGTCTCGGCCATATTTCCTATTTTCATAAATTTATGTACCATTGGCACCATTTGATAGTGAAACCAACAGCCAAAGAGGTTAAGCGATTTATGGATGGGTGACTATGTGCATAGTTTATGCCTGTTTTCCTGGTGCTTATGTCCCTGTTACCCTCATAGGTGCCCAAATTTGAACAAGACAGTAAATAAATCACCCTATGGGAAATTTTTGAACTATTTTCATCTTGGTGCCCTTGTAATAACAAATGTCTTGAGAAGGCAATTTCATAAATGCACTTAAGAAAAAACTGATAATAAAAACCTTGAGATACATAATTCAACATTGAATTCATTAAGCTCAAAATAGTGAAAACATATGCTGTGATTCAATTTTCTATATGTTGTGCTTTTGTTTTTATTCATGTTATTAAAAATTGGATTTGCAGCATTGAGATGAAGAGTAAGGGAATGTGTAATGCTATAAAGAATGAGGACAAAGCTTATTAATTTTGTTCATTGCCTTTTCTCCAGCAACTAGCTCAGTGTCTGATCTGGCATATAGTAGACACTTGGTAAATATTTGTTAAATGATTGAATGAGTAAATGAATACAAAAACAATGATTTTTCTAGAGAGTTAATAATACAAACTTATTTTGGGCATAGATTATTCACAATGAGATGCAAAACAATTACTATGTAAATTAGATGACAACAAATGTGAACACTTTAAATTTAGTGAAATATTAAAGGTCTTGTAAATTCAGTGGAGTATCTGATACTAGAACCTCCTGGCTGATATGAAATATGTCAATCTTTCCACCATATTAATTTCTGATGCTTTGAAAATTGAAATGTGGAATAGTTATTTTCAAGTTGGTATGATTTAGACATTTGAATAAATAACAATTTAAATTGCCTATGAATATCTACAATGCTTGTAGACCTGATACTTTAGTATGTATTTTTTGTTTCAAAGAGAACTCGAATACCATGGGGTATCTATTAATAACAAAGTTTCTCATGATATCACAGCAAAAGGCATAAGGAAAGAATATGATTGAGTAATAATAAAACAATCACCATATAATTCTTTTGTTATATTAGGAAAAGCACTAGTGATGATCATTTAAAAATTGACCTTAAAAGTAACAGAGAAAGTAAAACATTTGATCTGACATTGATATGTGTTTTATCAACCCAGGAAGAAGTTCACTGCATGTGTGAGTTTGTTTAAATGGTAAAGGGACTAGAGACATGGATGTCACAATAACCTTCATATGTATGTTACTTTTTCCTAATTGTCTCATGTCTAGTTAGAACTTAACATAAATTCATGTGCATGTGCTGCTAGAAATGAGTGCAGTGATGAGAGGTGCCAGGGAACGGTTTTAGGGTCATATCTCCATGCCAAAAATGTGCTTAGAGACCGTGCGAATAAACTTTTCCAGAAGCTTCCCAGACTAGTTCCATCACTGGTGCATATCCAACTGAATGTTTCCCTTTTCTTTATTAAAAAACTTTTGGCTGCTATTTCTTTTCCAATGCATATGGATGAATGGATTAAGTGAATGAAGCCACATATTTTCATTTTGGAAACTTTGGTGCAGTGTATGTTTTCTATAGAACTCTGTACTTTGAGTTGTAATTCTCCAACTGTAATGTCCTCTTGGACTGAGTTTATTAATTAGAAAGAGTGGAAGGAATGGCTCTGGAAGCAACCATGAGGGAAGCCTGGTGTGGCAGGCTGAATAAATGCTCCCTAATTATGTGCATGTCCTAATCTCTGGAAGTATAAATGTTACCTAAAAGCAAAAGAAAGCCTTCTTATTAGAGTCCCCAGAAGCAACCGGGGCAGCTGATACCTTGACTCTAGTCCTGTGAGACCATATTGGGCTTTTGCATTCCAGAAACATAAGAGAATAAATGTGTGTTTTAAACCACTAAGTTAAGGTAATTTGTTACGGTGGCAACATGAAATCAATACCTTTGGTTATGAAAGAGATGGTGTATGTAACAAAGGCAAGATGTTGAAGAAAAAACTCTTTTCCTCTGAATGACAAAGCCAGGACACGTGGGGGTTGATTGTTGTCTCTCTGTTTTGACTTACTGTTGAGGGCCATTGGTGACTGAGAACAGTCCTCACAGCTGTCCTCACAGTAGTAGCTTCTTATCGACTTCCCGAAGGACAGCCACATTCACATACATTATCTTCCATATTGTCCTCACAAACAGGGCATCATTGCCCCTGTTTTAAAGTGAGGACTTGAGACTTGACAAAGCCTTTATAGCTAGTAAGGGGCAACATATGGGTTCTTATTTATTCTTGCATTTAAGAACTAGAGGCCGGATGCATGAAATTCGTGCAAGAGTAGGCCTTCCTTGCCCTGGCTGCCAGCACTGGCTTCCCTCTGGCACCCAGGACCTGGGCTTCCCTTGCAGCCCCATCTTCGTCTGGAAGGACAGAAGGACGTCCAGAAGGACATCTGGTCTAACTAGCATATTACACTTTTATTATTATAGATCTTTGGACAACTTCAATTTTAAAACTCCATAATGAGAATTTGCTCTATCTATTTTCTTCCTTACAGATGGGAGAGGTCCATGGGAGGAGAGAGCCTGCGGAACTTATTTGTGCTACACATTTGAGTTCCAACGGTGCACTGGGCCCGTGGCTATGGGTGGCATGCTCTATGGTGAAGGCACAGAAAGGGTTGCTCCCAGTGCTGGAAGGTGGAGCTCGGCTGTGCACTCCTTTGGATATTGAACCCTTGGACTTCCCAAGAATTCGTGGCGGCCGTATGGTAGGACAGACCTGCCACCAATGCTGGGCCGGGAGAGAAAAGTCCCTCCCTGCCCTGGTAAAGCCCAAGGGTCTGGCAAATTCGGTCAATTTTGATTGTAAACATAGTAAGGAGAGGGAGAAGGGTGCTGTTGTTAGTGTGAGGAGGGTCATTCCAGAAAGGTGGATGGAGGAGCTGAGCTTAATTATTAAATAGCAGGTGTTTACAGCAGTAAGGGGCCTGGTGGGCACTGAGTCTGGGCGAGTTGCACTGAGTCTCCTGCGCTCCTACTGTGGGTTCAGACAGAGGTGGGTTCTCGCCCAGCATCTTGATCCCAGACCATGCTGTTACAAGTCCCATGGTGTGCTATAAGAGGTTTGTTTGTTTAGTTTTCCCACGGAAGAGGAGCTTCCCAGAGGGGTACAGAGAGCAGGAAGAAAGGAATGTGGTCCAAGATGATCCTCCTAGTTCGGAAGGACACATGCAATGGGCCTATTGGGAAGTCCTGGGACACGAGGTTGGATAGACAGGGCAGGGCGCCTCTCACTGGAAGCATCATGCATTATCCTTGTCTGTGCCCTTCAGTGTTCCCTATGCTAGGGGTGGGGAACATGCATTATCCTTGTCTGTGCCCTTCAGTGTTCCCAGGAAGGGTACGTTCATTGTTCTATGCTAGGGGTGGGGAACATTTTTTTTTCTGCCAAGGGCCATTTGGATATTTATAACATCATTTGAGGGCCATACAAAATTATCAACTAGCCTACTATATTTGGTCAAACATTTAATTAACTCCCCCTAATGCCTTGGCAGGGCCAGACCAAATGATTTTGTGAGCTGGGCATTCCCCACCCCTGGCTCTGTTCTATGCCCTACTTCTAAAAGACTAGCATCACTTATTCCTATGTAGTGCTTTAAATTGGTTTCAAATATATAAAACTAATAATATTTGTTATAATTTATAAGGCCCTGGCTGTATATGGAAAATATCATACTCTCTGCTGTCCATATGTTATCTAACAAAACCTTTAAAACAACTTTGAGTCTAATCCAGATGAAACAAATCCATTTGGCAATGAGTCAAAAAAGGCCTGGAGAAGGTGGTTTTGTGTTTTCAAATCTCTTGGAATCTTACTGACTTTAGCCGTCTCTTTCAATGGCAATAGGTTTGCTTACATGTTCTTTTAAAATTGAAATTGGTTATACCCAAGGTAAGGTACAATGTTTATGCCTTTCTTATCTTGTCCAACTCATTTTTGAAATACAACTTTCAGGTCGAAAATTTTGAGAAAATCTTCTCAGATATGAATTATAAATGGTAGCAGTCTAAGATGCAAAATAATTGTGTTGGTTCAACTCAGATTTGCCAAGTAGATTGTGAAGTAAAAATGTAGGAGCAATATATTAAGTAAAACCTTCCAACTATGTTTGAAGTGTATTGAAATACGGAGTTGCTGGGGAATTTTAAAGAAGACTGATTAAGATTTCAAAAATAAATGTTTATTTTCTTCTAAGAAAATACAATATTTTTGCATTATGAAACAACTGGAAAAATAAAAAGGAAGGAAATGTGTGTGTGTACATGTGTGTATTAGTATAACAGATTCAATCTGATTAACAGGGATGTACAAAGGGCTTGGAATTTATTCCTTTATAACTGTTCTCATTTTCTGCATGAGCTCCCTCCCATCCCCCACTTCCCTGGGTGGGAGGGAGAAGTAAAGAAAGGGAATAATTGTATTTGTCTAAATGTATAACTTGTGTTCTTTCCAATAATTTAAACTGCCTTTTATAAAAAGTAGTCTCTGCTTGGATGACTCAGGCAAAGGGTTATTCTCGTGCTTGCTTTCTGTAAGATCATGCCTAGTATTGAGGGTGGGTGGGTAGTATTTAGATGATATGACTGTGAAGACAGAAGAAGTGGGTTCCTTGAGTCTACACAATGTTATTTGGATCATATTATGTGACTGCTGTGGAATGACCAATCAGGACTGACCCCTCCCTGGTGGCTTTGGTGTCATAACCAGGTCCATCTGACTATTTGAGGCGATGCAATGGAACTATCCACTGTAGTCAAAAGTCATCATTACTTACCCCTGCTTGCAAATTCTCCACATCTTGAGGAGTCCTTACCTGAAGCCAGGCTTCTCCTAGCCTATCAACACTTTTAGTGTTGCCATCTCACAGATTTGAGGACATAACTGGGTCTCTTGCATGTGCATTGAGGTTATAAGAGATTAATAGCTCTGCCTTAGTCCATTCATCTTCTCTAGACCATGGGCTTGCACTACATTGTTGGTCTATGTGGGGGTCTCTTCCTGGAAGACTTAGGGCCAGCCTCTTGCAATGTGAGCCGGCCTGCTGCCACCAAACTTTTGACTTCTCCATACTTATATCTGGATGTGTTTAATGTCTGCCTCCTCCCAGCCCCCAACATTTCCTTGCTTGTGTGATAGTAGAGGTGATGAAAAATGGCTTCTCAAAATCATTCTCTCTTCCTATCTGCCTAATCTTCACAGAATCCAGATGGAATCCAAAGTTATTTTTCTCCTAGTTCCTCTTCTGATCTCATTTTGTCTTCTTCAGGTCACTTCTTCTTTCCTAACTCTATATTCAAAACTAAATCAGTGATAGATAGTGAAAAACCCATTAATTGATAATGGAACAGGAAGGATTTAAAAATACCTTACCCAATCTCTCTTTCATTTCTCTCTGAGGAACAAATATAATTAGAAATGACATGGACCTATATAATGAAAAACAGAATACTGATTTGCTTCATAAATAAATCTAGAGACACTTTATGCTTCTGAATTCTGAAAATGTGGAGATTTTTGGATAGAGCCATATTTTACATCATGCTCCCTCCTCTCAAAGAACTCTCTATTGACCAATGAATTCCATGTAAAACACAGCCTAATATACTTATTTATGTGATTTTTCATAATAGTGAAATTTCTAAGCTTAAAATTAGAGGAAGAAAATATATCACTTATTATGCAGAAATTATTAACACATTTGATCACATAAAACTCCATCCTATATAACAAAAGGCTAATATGCAAATTGACCGAACTGTGGAACAACTGGTTGCTGTGATGCGCCCTGATCACCAGGAGGCAGACATTCAATTCAGGAGCTGCCCCTTCATGGTCAGTGCACTCCCACAGGGGGAGCACCACTCAGCCAGAAGCTGGGCTTATGGCTGGTGAGTGCAGCGCTAAGAACCCCTTGGGGAATGTCCGACTGCCAGTGGTGAGCAGGCCTATGCCAGCAGGCAGACATCCACTAAGGAGTCCCAGAGTGTGAGAGGGTGTAGGCCAGGCTGAGGGACCTCCCTCCAGTGCATGCACCAGGCCTCGAGTATATCATAAAACACCATTAAAATTTGAGACAAACTATAAATTACCAACATACTGTTGTAAAAATTTTGACAAAAGGTTATTTAAAAAATCTTATACAGAATTTTTATCAACCAATAAAAGACTAAAACCCATGGAAATTGGTAACAGTCACAATAAGGAATTAAAAAATGTTAAGACACAAATAACAATATATTTATAAAATCCTGTTCAATCTTATTAAGATTCAAAAAATTATATTTATTTTAAAATATTCTAAATTCCAGTATATGAAACAGGCAGTTTTCTTTAATCCAGTGACATTATTCTCTGCTGCTGGGTGTGTACTTTTCTGGACAGTGTCATGACAATATGGTAATAGTTGTATAAATGTAGCATAACCTTTTCACCAATGATCACACGTACAAATTTTATCTAAGCAAATAATCTGAAATATGTGCAAATATATTCTCACATTTCTATTTCTTACAGCATTCAAGAACAACCCCAAACTGAAAATATCCAAATTATCAAACTCTGAGATCAGTTAAATACATAGATATATCCATATAGTAGAATACCTTGTAAACATTAAAAATGCTATTGTAGAAATACCAACAGACTAAGAATGTATTGTTCCGGTGAAGAAAATAGGTAATACAAATATAATATATTTGAAATGTATGGTTGTGTTCACAGGTGCTTGTATATTTCCTATATTAAAATAGCGTCCTGCTATTCCCTCCTGACTTGTGTCTGGAGGCTGGTTACTCCTGTGAGTGCCCTGAAAGTCACATGTGAGTGTGGTCATGTCAATATTTTTTATTTGTTTTCCCTGGCATTTCCCTGGGCTGGGACTCTGCCGGCACCACTACTTACAGCATCTTATGGGCTGCCGCTCGCAGCTCTGCCTGCAGCGAAGTCATTAGGAGAAGCTATGTGAGGCTGCGAGGGGCCAGAACTTGGCTCGGGCCCCCCACACCTGTGGGAATGATGGAGAGGCTGAGCTTGGCCTTGAGAAGCTCAGAGCTCCCTGCTACCCTCGGTCAATTTATCTCAGCAGTCACCTGGGCAGCCCACCTCAGGCGTGATAGCTAGGAAGAAGCTGTTGTATGGGGCAACTGGATATTTCAGAGATAGACAATTATGTTGTCCTTGCATCCCTGCAAAGATAAGGGCCAGACAGAGTTTTGTTAATGCCGAGTAGAGTATTTGTTGACATCACTGTTCAAGCTTCGTTAAACGAACAATCTTTAAAACTATAGTGGATTGAAAGTCCACTACTTAGTGAGAAAGGCAGTATCTTGACCACAATATTTTCTTTCTTTCTTTCTTTTTTTTTTTTTTTACAATTTGATGTTTGTTTTTAATTCTTTATTAGTTAAGGTACTACAATATTTTCTTATTTATAACAAAAGTAATTACAAAATATAAATCTATTGCATTAAAACCTATTGCATGTAAAACATTCTGCATTTACTATTAGGAATGTACTTAAGAATTCTACTTAAGTGGAATTATCACGTCTTGTAGCCACTACTTTTCTGATCCTATGGCATAAAAGTATGTGAAGTAAGCAAATCCTGAAAGTCACAAAATCCCTAACAGGTTTTTTGGTTGTTTTTTGTTTTTGTTTTTGTTTTTTGGTTCGCCTTCAATGTGATTGCTTTTAAATCACAAATTAGTTGGTAATTTTAAGAAGTGCCATGGAGTAGAAAAATTTAATCAGGAGAGCACTGTTGTCCCTTAATTGGTGATTCTTGACAACTCAATTTTTCAGGTGTAAGGAATTTCAGATTAAGAACATGTTTGTTGCAAGGACATACTTATGTATTTAATTATTTAAATTTTGAGCTAAATTTATTGGTTCATTTCCTGCTGTTATCAGAGTGTGCCAGTACTAAGGGTAATATGATGGATCAATTTGAATTGATGCTTGTATTTTTCTTTTGTCAATAGTACCCAGAAAGAGAGAATAATAAAGCCCTGTTTGTTAAGCTAAAAAATGAAAAGGAAACTAGGTTATGAATTTGAACCTATATTGAAGAACTTCATAATTTTGGACAATTTAGTAAGACATTAATTTTCTCAACATTTCCATATTTGCTAAGTGACAGTCTGAAAGAGGAATTAATGAGAAACTTTATCTGAAGTGTTCCATAATGTTGATATTAAATTAGATGTCACTTAAAATTCAGAATATGTTTCTCAGTTATTGTTTTTATTATTATTGACTGTGAAAATGATGAAACATAGCATCCTTGAATTATAGATGTGAATAATTTAGTTCAGCTTTTTAATAAAAATGCTTGAGCATCTGGTAGGCACCCAGAATTCTTTATTTGCTCTAGATAGAGCATGCTATGTATAGCGTGATTAAGTAGTCATGGTTTCTATTCTAGAGAGACATATGCTCTAGTAGATAGGGCTTCAGAGGTTTTTCTATTCCACAGTATAGAGGAGGAAATGACTTGATTCCTTCACTGAAATATAACTCAATGAGAGTGTGTGTCCTCCATTCTTGTCTGACAATGAGCGAAGGGGTGTTAGGGTATGGTGGAGAGTAACTGTATCACCATCCTGGCCACAGAATATAGGACTCATTAAGGATTAGAGACATCTACATTAGAGACATTCCTTTTCATCTAATATCCCAACATAATTTCTGAGAGAAGTGACAATGTGGTAAGTGTGAGAGGATTGAGAAATCAGAAAGACATTGCTTCAAATTCTCGCTCTGTACTCTACAAGCATTTTATGTTTGGGGCCAATGACTAATGTTTCTGAACATCAGTTGTCTCATCAGTAAAACGGAAATAATGCGAAGAGGATGAGGTGAATTCATAAGCTAAAAGCAATATCTTAGCTCCTTGTTCCTAGTTCCTAGTAGGTATTGAAGGATAGAAGCTAGGATAGAGGGCTGGGAAAGGACTGATGTCTGCATAAGGGGAGTTTAAGAGGACCAGGGTCTTGAGTCAAAGAAGAGAACAAAAGGCCACCGGGTTATCTGTATGTAAGATCATGTGATCAAAGACTGGAGATGAGAGATAAGAACTCCTCAAAGGACAAGCATTTTCTAGAACATTTGTCATTTCCCTGCTTTGGTTTCCAACACTTCTTCATATTCTTCTCCATCTCTTTTCTCCAAGGGAGCAGCAATAGATGTGTTGAATAATTACATTCTGTACATTCATACTTCAAAACAAGGAAGTGCATGAGTGGGTGAAGAGTAAAGGGGGACACTGAATTTAGAATAAAGGTGAAGGTAGCCACTGAGACAGAAAGGAGTGTGGCCTGGAGACCCGAGGCCCGGGGAAGAGAGTTGAGTGAGACCAAGATGCAGCACCAGTGGCTCAGGTCAGAAGGCCCCTGGGATTTAGGCAGTGGCCTGAGATGGCATGATTAGAGGCCTGGCCCTCCTGAGTGGCTCCCACTCCTCCATTCCTGAGGAAGCTGAAGGGAATGTGATTCTCATTCCAGAAGAGAAATTTGAATAATCATGTAAAACCACATGTGGCAGCCAGAGTAGAAGGAGGCATAGAGGCGAGAGAAGCTACCCAGCCCGAAGCTGCCACAAAGGCTGTAGGGTCAGCCTAAAGGTTTGTTTTCATCCTGATAAATGGAATTGTAATTACTATGCTTTAGTACAAGCACAACAACTCTGCTAAGGATAATAAACTGCCTTATTTTAATTTTTTTCTTAATATGTGTAAAACATTTATATTTTTTAATAATTGCCGTAATGTCCATATATATATATATCACTGGCAGAAGCAGCCCTCAATATGCTAAATGGATTATGATGATTGCCTTACTTGGATGGGTAAGTGATTCAGATAAAAAGGAGTAGCAGACCAAATTAGAAAGTGTTAATTGGTCTATTAATGATTTGAGAGAGAAAAAATGCTTACACTTTAAACTGTTTTTCTACTTGATTGTAGGAGGAAATTTAATTTCTCTAAAATGAAAAAAAAAACATTCAAAATAGTCTACTTTGAGTAGGAAAATTAGGAACTGCTTTTCAGTGTTTTTGTTTTCTTTTTAGAAGTAGATGTTTCTTGCCTCAAGTCTCTAATCAGATGTAGATACAGATATGTTGGTTGTTATACTGATTCACGTAATCCATAGGTCCTTACCCCCAGCACAATGCTCTCTCCACCAGTCACACCTCAGTAGAAGGAAGGAATAGAGTGTGTGCAGTGATTAAGATTTCAATCCTGAAGATTCAAAGACTGGGTTGCAATTTTGGACCATTTGTTTAATTGCTATGTGACCTTGCATAAGCTATTGAATCTTCTGAAGGCACTTATTCATAGATAAAATGAATCCAATACTAGTGTTGCTATGAGGATTATGTGAGATAATGCTTGTAAAACACTTTACACATTATCTGGTATTGTTTGGTGAGCACTCATAAGTGTTTTTGTCTCATTATTAATAATCTTGATATGATAATTATATCAAAAGTTACTGGTAAAATTCAACAATAAGAATGCAAACATCTCAACTAAAAAATGGGCAAAAGTCCTTAACAGATACCTCACCAAAGAAGATATACAGATGGCAAATTATTATAAGGAAAGATGCTCCACATCATGTGTCATCAGGGAAATACAAATGAAAACAACCACATACAACTACACACATATTAGAATGGTGAGAATCTGGAACTCTGACAACACCAAACACTGGTGAGGATGTGTAGCTATGGGAATTCTCATTCATTGCTGGTGGGATTGCAAAGTGGTCCAGCAACATTGAAAGAAAGTTTGGTACTTTCTTATAAAACTAAACATATACTCACTATATAATCTAGCAATTGCACTCATTGATATTTATACAAATGAGTTGAAAACTTATGTTGGCACAAAAACCTTCACACAAATGTTTAAAGCATCTTTATTCATAATTGCCAAACTTAGAAGCAACCAAGATATCTTCAATAGGTGAATGGATGAACCAAGCTTGGTATATTCACACAATGGAATATTATTCAGTGATAAAGAGAAATGAGCTATTATGCCATTTAAAGACACTGTGGAAACTTAGATGCATATTTCTAAATGAAAGAAGCCAATCTGAAAGCTACATAGTGTATGATTCCAAGTACATGACATTTTATGACATTGTTGACTATATTTCCTATGCTGTACTTTACATCCCCTATTTTATAATTGCCAATTTGTACTTCTTAATCCCTTCACCTTTTCCACTCCATCCCCCAACCCTTTCCTAGCTGTAAGTCCTTGATTTGTTCTCTGTATCTATGGGTCTGTTTTTGTTTTGTGTGATCATTTAGTTTATTCTTTTGATTTCACATATAGATGAAATCTTATGGTATTTGTCTTTCTCTGTCTGACTTATTTTACTTATCACAATATATTCTAAATCCATTCATTATGTAACAACTGGTAAGATTTCATTCTTTTGTATGGTTGAGAATATTGTATTATATATATATGTACATATATATATACACATATATATGTATATATATAACAAGGCACGCCCGCCCCAGAAGCCCCAGCAGCCGGCTGTGCTTTGCGGCCCTGGGACCTGAGATCGGAGGGTCCCGGGGCGGCAAGGCATGCCCATCCCAGAAAGCCCCAGCCGCCGCCTGATATGGTAGTAACTCTATCAGTAAGCACTCTGAAAGTCAGTGGCATAAATGCACCAATTAAAAGGCAGATTATGAGGGTGAATCAAAAACAAAACCCACTTTAAATATAAAGGCACATGTAGATTAAAAGTAAATGAATTAAGCTGCAGCCTGTTTTGCTCAGTGGATAGAGCATTAGCCCGTGCACTGAAGGGTCCCAGGTTCGATTCCAGTCAAGGGCATGTACCTCAGTTGCTGGCTTGATCCCCAGTCTCTATCAGAGCATATGCAGGAGGCAACCAATTAAAGTGTCTCTCCCTTTCCCTTCACTCTCTCTAAAATTCAATGGGAAAATATCCTTGGGTGAAGATTAAGA
>NW_006284838.1:1868413-1885824 GCF_000327345.1 Myotis davidii | reverse complement strand
CACCTAAGAAATTGGGTTAAGGGTACATATAATATGCTGTAATATTTTATAGTTTTTTTAGATGTATGAGATTATTTCAAATTAAAATATTAAAAAATTTAAAAATTAATAAAATATTAATTGAACTGTATATGCATTACATGAAAAATCTCTTATGTGCTTCTAGCATAATTTATTAAATTGTGCTAAAATTTACAAGGGTTCAATTAAAAAATATCTTAATTCTAAATGATATAATAGAAAATATATAATAGTGCAGTTATAAGCACTTATCTGAAAATAAAAATTTAAAGATGTGAATTTAAAGAAGGGATTAGCCAAAGAAAATATATGCACAACCCATGGACACAGACAACAGTATGGTGATGGCCAGAGAGAAGTGGGGGGCAAGAGCTGGGTAGAGGGGGCAAAAGAGGGGAAATAGGGGCATCCTATATAATAATGATGAAAGGCTAATATGCACATTGACTGAACGGCAGAATGACCGGTTGCTATGATGCACACTGGCCACCAGGGGGCAGACACTCAATGCAGGAGCTGCCCCCTGGTGGTCAGTGCACTTCCATATGGGGAGTGCCACTCAGCCAGAAGCTGGCTCATGGCTGGCCAGCGCAGTGGTGGTGGCAGGAGCCTCTCCCACCTCCGTGGCAGCACTAAGAATGTCCAACTAATGGTTTAGACCCAATCCCTTGGGGGCCTAAGACTTTAGTCACACATCCCCCGAGGGCTCCCTGGCTGCCAGAAGGATGTATGACTGCAAGCTTAGGCCTGATCCCCTGGGGAGTGGGCCTAAGTCAGCAGATAGACATCCCCCAAGGACAACATTGATTAAAAACAATGACTAATATATTGATTAAACTTATTCTAATATCTCCCTGTATACCATATTAAGAGGAAAAACACTTTCAGAGTGCTTGACTAATTTCCCTTGTGATGAAGTATTTACAACTTTAATGCCACTTGCTCTTTGAACTCCAGAGAAAGCAACATATAACTGACCATGTCTGAAAACGGGTTCAGGTAGGAATATTCCTACTCTGTCTAGAGTTTGTCTTTGTGATTTATTAATAGTCGTCACAAATGTTGGCATCATGGGAAACTGTCTTCAAATTAATTTAAATGGGAGGCCAGTGTCAGATGGGGACAATTCAATTCCTTTGGCTTCTTTCTGCTTCAGAAGTACGTTGTGCCAATACAATAGTTGGTCTTCAAACATATTCTGTCGACAGTGTGCTTGCTTTCAGCTTCAGAATGTCAACAAAAACAACCAAATTCATGATCGACAATGACAGATTGAAACACATGCGTGCAATTGGCACCAGTGAGAACTTTATATGTATCACACATGCGAGAGTCAATGTTTATTTTTAAATTGCCAGTGTGCAGTCATGTGTACCAGCCGATCAGTCAGTCAGATGATCAGACTTACATGCAGTCGGTCACTTAGCCTTTTATATATATAGATTCTTCAATAAACATAGGAGTGCATATATCTTTTCAAATTAGTGTTTTGGGTTTCTTCAGATATATACCTAGAAGTGGAATTCTGAGTTATAAGGTAGTTCTATTTTAATTATTTAAGAAATCTCCATACTCTTTTCCATAATGGCTAAACCAGTTTGCAATCCCACTAACAGTATATGAGAGTTCCTTTTTCTAGACATCTTCACCAGTACTTGTTTGGTGGCTTATTGAAATAGCTGTTCTTATAGGTGTGAGGTGATATCTCATTGTGGTTTTAATTTGCATTTTTTTCATAACTAGTAGCATTGAGCATCTTCCCATAAGTCTATTGGCCATCCTTATGTCCTCTTTGAAGAAGTGCCTATTGAAGTCCTTGTGCCCATTTTTTAAATTGGATTGCTTCTTTTTTGGTGTTCAGTTGTATGTGTTTTTTTTATTTTATAAATTTTGAATATTAACCCTTGTTAGGTATATTATTAGTGAATATCTTCTCCCATTCAGTAGGTTGTCTTTTGTTTTGTTGATGGTTTCCTTTGCCGTTCAAGAACTTTTTGATTTAATGGAGTCCCATTTGTTTCTCTTTTGTTTTCCTTGCCTGAGGAAATAGAGCAGAAGAAATTACTAAGAGCAATTCAGAGATTTCATTGCCTATGCTTTCTTTGAGGAGTTATATGGTTTCAAATCTTATATTTAAGTCTTTAATCCATTTTTAGTTTATTCTTGTGTATGGTGTAAGAAGGTGGTCATTTCATTTTTGTCATGTTTCTGTCCAGGTTTGCTAACACCATTTTGAATAGAATGTGTTTATGCCATTGTATGCTGTTGCCTCCTTTGTCAAATATTTATTGACCATATAGGTGTGGGTTTATATCTGGGTTCTCTATTCTGTTTCATTGATATATATGCCTGTTTTTATGCCAGTACCATGCTGTTTTTTTTAAAAAATAAATTTTATTGATTTTTTACAGAGAGGAAGGGAGAGAGATAGAGAGTCAGAAACATCGATGGAGAGAAACATCGATTAGCTGCCTCCTGCACACCCCCACTGGGGATGTGCCCGCAACCCAGGTACATGCCCTTGACCGGAATCGAACCTGGGACCTTTCAGTTTGCAGGTCGACGCTCTATCCACTGAGCCAAACCGGTTTCGGCCATGCTGTTTTAATTGTTGTAGCCTTGTAGCATAGTTTGATATCAGTTAGTGTGATACCTCCAACTTTGTTATTCTTTCTCAAGATCACTGTGGCTATTCAGAGTCTTTTGTAGTTCCATGTAAGTTTTAGGATTATTTGTTCTAGTTCTCTGAAAAATCCCATTGATATTTTGATAGGGATTGCATTTAATCTGTTGATTGCTTCTAATAGTATGGACATTTTAATGATGTTAATTCTTCCTTCCATAAGCATGGTATATGCTTACATTTCTTTATATATTGTTCAATTTTTTTCTTCAGTGTTTTATAATTTTTAAGTACAATTCGTTTATCTTCTTGGTTAAATTTATGCCTAGGTATTTTTAATGCAATTTTAAATGGGATTGTTTTGTCAAGTTCTCTTTCTGATATTTCATTATTGGTGTATAAAATGCAACTGATAAAATAATCATCATGCCAACATGGCATATTTGGGGGTGGCCTGCCCCAAACCCCATATTTCCCTCAGAATGTATTTCTTCCTAGCTTAGTTTCTCTCACTCTTTCTCTTTCTTATTTACTTTTTTTCTCTGAGGGACGTTTCTCCTTTATTTGATGACTGATAGTTAAGTTTTGCTTTAGGGGGAGTAAGCTAGGAGGTGTAGGCCTCTATAAATATGAGCATAAAAAGGTTTTATTCTCATAGTAGCCAACTTAGTTCTCCATGAGCATTTTGTCTAATTTCTTAAGAGAAGAGCCTTTTTTGAAAAATTTTATTTTTTGTGTGATATATGTATTATATCACTCATCCTTCCATTTGTGGTGGACATGGTTCAGGGATTGGCACTAGAGTATCAAACACAGAGTTTGAATTATCTTCTCTGTTCTCTAGCTTGTGTATTTTAGTCGTGACTTTCTCTTTTTGGTTTCAAATATAAATATGTTTTCATCCATTTTTTTTGTCTTGTAGAAATTCATCTTAACTTCCATATGATGATGATGCTCTTGCCCGCTCCTTTCTTTTTATGAGTTAATTCCATTATGAATTTTATTACCGTGATTTTATTGGGGTCTCATAATGGAAAAGGGGCAGCTATTTGGGCTTAGTCCATCACTTCACACCAGAATTCTAATAAAATGAATAATCTGCATTCAGTATTTTTAAAGCTTTGGCTCATGGCATAGATTATGATTAGGATATCTTTGTTATAGATAAACTTTCAATGAATTCCAATGTGTTCCATATCCTTTTGTTCCCATTTTGAGATTCTGAAATTAGACTTTCTCTGAAGTTCTAAGTGGATGAAAGAAGAGATGAAGGTAGGGGTGACCTACTGTACAAAATCATTGCATTTCATAATGTCAGGTCAATAAATTTTGAAGAGGACATATAAGACAGGAAAAAAAGTTCAAATGTATTTTTAAGTACAATGGAAGTATTGTACTTAAAAAAAATAAAAAAAGTTAAAAATATTTGCCTCTAAGTGTATAGTGAGAATATGTTGATATTGATTATAAACTCTCATGTACTTTTTCACTTTTTACTAATGTACTTATTTTAATGCTTTTCATTTTTTCCCAATAGTCATATGCTTAACTTTAAATAAGTTGCTTATTAATTTTTCAATTTTCTCAGCATTTGATATTATCTACTAACTCCTTATTAGCAAAGAGGAAGAGTTACCTTACTCTGATTTTTCTTGTCTCTCCTTTTCCTGAATATTAAAGTCCACATCCATGCATTTTGTTATTGTTGCTTTCTTCCTCTTCCTCTTTTTCCACTTGTCTTCTTTTCTCCTCCTCATGCTCCTCCTCCTTATTCGTCTTGTTTCTCAGCATTTGATATTATCTACTAACTCCTTATTAGCAAAGAGGAAGAGTTACCTTACTCTGATTTTTCTTGTCTCTCCTTTTCCTGAATATTAAAGTCCACATCCATGCATTTTGTTATTGTTGCTTTCTTCCTCTTCCTCTTTTTCCACTTGTCTTCTTTTCTCTTCCTCGTGCTCCTCCTCCTTATTCTTCTTGTCTTCCTCCTCCTCCTCCTCTTCCTCCTTTTCTTCCTCCTCCTCTTTCTTTTTCATCGTCATCACATCATTAATGCTGTAATAGAATGCTGTAAAGCAATAACAAGTAGGCCATCATATAAATATGACAAAAAGATGTGGCCTGATCTAAAGCATTGTGGTGCATGTTGGGTTAGCTGGCTAGGTCCTCCAGAAGGAAAGCACGCCCTCCCCCAGTTTTTGGAGTGTTGACTGCAGACAGATGACAGCTGTGTCAATCTCTTAATTACTTGCTGTCTGAGCACTGCCTTGCCCAGTGTTCCACCTCCTTCTAGGGCAGCCCACATTTGAAGACTGTTTCGGAGAATATGAAAAACTCACCTTCCTTGTCTAGGTTTGAGACAACTCTGAAGGACCATTCAGGCTCCGGAATTCCCTGTGGGATCAGCTAAGGCCTTTGGTACAACTTCATTACATTTTGTCTTTTCATACTGCTCAGTCCTGATTCCAAGAGCCCTCCCCAGTGAACTTCCTGCATCTCAGAGTCTATATCCTGGGGAAATACACATATGATATTGGAAGTCATAAGTAAATGTTGGAAAAACTAAGCACAGAAAATGATAAAAGTAACTCCTCTGCATTAAGATTAAGGAGGGTTTGGAGTGCTCCACATTATAAGCCATTGTACTATATTTATTTTTACCATGTTAAACAGAAAATAAAATTTAGGGTTGTTGAAGTTTGAGAAGAACAAACTAACTAAGAGAGGACTTATGATTCAATATGGAAGTTTCAGAATTCCACTCACCATCCAGCTTGTATTAAAATTATAGAAAATGTCAGCATGAGAAACCATGCCCGGGATTTTACAAAACTTCTCAGAATACATACCAGAAAAGCATATTGAGGAAAGAACTAAGGCACTGAAACTAATTTTATGTGGAAGAAAGGACCACTTGAGAAATATTTATTCACTTAATAAATATTTATTGAGTGCCTACTGTATGTAAAAAATGCCAATGTGTGCATGTGGGTGGAGGGGGTTTAGGCAGTAAACAACCGGACTTGTAAATATGCAATATGTCAAATGATGATAGGTGCTAGAGAGAAAGATGAAGCATAGTCCATGGCTGAAGCAGCTTGAGAGAGGGAAATTGACCATGGGACAGTTTTTTTGTAAGAAATTATTTGAATGTTTTTGGGGAGTGCACGAATGACTGCCCTGCTAAGGGGGACTCCATAGGTGCCTCTTAACCTAGAGCCTGCCAGCTAGAGGGAGGGAGCACTGCTCCAGCTAACTTTGTGCTCTAACAGTAAGCTCGGAAAAATAATATTGGCAAACTGTTGAAATATCTGTTTCCTCCCTATTCCACACTGGGGCTTAGAATTCCAATAAAGAAAAGTAAATATCTAAACTGACTTCTTATTATTTCATAAACTTTGAATGTTGTGGAAAGGCTCAATTACCAAAAGAAATTATCTCTGAATCTCTGAAGGGCCAATCACCTTATTGATCATCTCAGGCTCTCATAGGCTCCCCCCACATTCCCTCTGTAAAGATGGCCAAACAGAGGGAAATGATTGTTAAAGAGAAAAACATTTCAATGTTTGAAAATATTGGCTTAGCTTAAGGAAGCAGGGTGACTGACACATTTGAAGTGGATGCTACAATAAAAGAAGAAAATGTGAGAAAGGTTAATTCAAATCCGTTAAAGAGAGCAAGGGAAAAGATTGCAGTGAATGAAAAGTAAAAGTTCGCTTATAAATGAAAAACATGGTTTCCAAGCAGATTGGATTCTACAGGAAAGCAAATCATAAAATGTGATGACAAAGGATGAAATTCTCTCAGGTTCAGAGGAAAAGAATGAGATAAATAAATGGGAGAAAAATTGTAAAAGACATGGAGGACATATCCAATTTTCTTCATTTATTTGTCATTGGAATCATAGAACAATAGGGGAGGAAAAATGAAGGATAATAATAAAAATAGGCATTTACTGAGTGGTTACTATATGCCAAATCCTGCCCTAAGTTTTCAACATGTTTGTTCTTGCTTAAGTCTCATCACAATCTTACAGGGCCATGCTATTATTTTCTCCCTGTTAACAGCTGAGGAAAGTTAGGAACAAATTCCATAATTTGTCCATGGACACAGAACTCAGAACAATGGAGCAAGGATCTAAATCCAGGATCATAACTGTGATGCTGTATTGTCTGTCAAATTTAAATGAAATATAAAACAAAAATGACTCAGCTTTATCTTTACGATCAGATTGGAAGGGATTTGTAACTAACTTGGTTGCTTCTCACTTGGTTTGAAAGAATGGATGTACTAGGAGATTATTTAAATGTCATGTTTATTTTCTTCTGGTACTTTATGATTTTACTAGAGGCCCGCCTGGTGCATGAAATCTGTGCACTCACGGGGGGAGGATGAGGGGCGAAGGTCCCTCAGCCCGGCCTGCCCCCTCTTGCAGTCTGGGAGCCCTTGAGGGATGTCCGACTGACAGCGTAGGCCCGCTCCCTGCAGTCAGACATCCTTAGGGTCCAAGTCGTCAGTCAGACATCCTTAGTGCTGCCCTGGAGGTGGGAGAGGCTTCCACCACAGCGCTGTGCTCACCAGCTGTGAGCCTGGCTGAGCGGCACTGCCCCTGTAGGAGCACACTGAACACCAGTGGGCAGTTCCTGCGTTAAGTGTCTGCCCCCTGGTGGTCAGTGCACATCATAACGAGCAGTTGAGCGGCCTTAGCATATCATTAGCATATTATGCTTTGATTGATTGAACAGACAACTGGACAGCTGACACTTAGCATATTAGGCTTTTATTATATAGGATATTTCATTGTTTTCTTTTTAATCCATCAGTCTAAACTTTAGTACACGGCTAACATACAGCTAAGGTAAAGATAGAATAGAAATATTTCCACATAAAGAAATTATCACAGCCCATTTATTGGATTCCCCTAATGATTTAATCTGCCACCTATAAACACTAAACTCAATTAACTCACATTCTTTGTAGTGTACTTTATAATTTAAAGTTTTCTGTTTATCGATTTAATTGAAATTTTAAAGTTTATTAATATAGGGTTATATATAGAGTCTTATTTTGCATATAACAATTTCCTCAGCATCTGGGGTTATATACACTTTAAATATTTTTCCAGTTTGGGTTGTTTATTTAGGACTGACAACAATTTTGGCAGAAGGATCATCAGGGATTTTTACCTACTTAATTGGAATTAAAATGAATTGAGTGCTGAAGGAATTTCCTAAAACTTTTTCTTAAAAGACTTTGTGTGAACGAATAGTTCCCTGTGCTGGGCTCCCCTCCCCCACCCCCCCTGTACTTGGGCCTGTAGGACATTATGTCCATAGCCTAAAGCTGGAATGCAAGTGGGCCCATTGGGCCATGGTGCTTCTGGTGAGCATTCTTCACCGTTCTCCAGTGTCAGTATTGCAATCATGGCACCCTGACCAAGCTCTAAATTCTGCACGGCCAGACACCAGCGACTGCTGAAAAAGACGTTTTTCTCTGGATTTATGCCACAGGCAAGAAAGGCAGCGGTCGTATTCAGGATGTCTTTCCCAGGAGAAGTGGAACTTGTAAGACATCGATGTTGCTCGACAGTTCAGTACCATACTTAGCTTTCCTATAGCCCCACGCAGCTCTCACAGCCTCTCAGTTATTTGCAGGTGTGGAAGGTCCCCGCACACTGAATGCCTGTGAATATTTAATATTTGTCAGCAGAAAAGGAAGGCGGAGAGAAGTGGTAGAGAAAGAGGTGAGAGGAACTCAAAGCACAAGAAGGACTTGACAGACTGTTGTGGCCTTGAAGGTGCAGGGGACCCTGTGCCAAGGAAACAGGAACAACAATCTTGTCCCTCAGACCGTTGGAGGGCCGGACTATAGTTTAAAAAAAAAACAACTATGAACAAATTTCTATGCACACTGCACATATCTTATTTTGAAGTAAAAAAACAAAATGGGAACAAATACAATATTTGTATTTGCATGTGGCCTGCGGGCCATAGTTTGAGGACCCCTGACTGTAGCCCCTGCCAATATTTTGATTTCAGCCTTTTCAGGCCCAGAGAAACTGTGTGATAGTGAACGAGTGTTTTTGAATCTCTAAATTTGTGGTAAATTTGTTATGGCAGCAATAGGTAAGTATTACATCTTATGAAATATCTTTAAAACTTACATTAGAAATAATCATATAGTGAAATTGCAAAACTAAGCTCAAACTATGACTGATGTGGAGAAAAATGTACTTCATTTTTATTTTTAAAAATATTATTAGTATTATTTTTTATACTTACCCTGTGATATGTTTTATTGATTTTAGAGAGAGCGAAACATCAGTGGGTTGCATCCCATACGCTCCCTGACTGGGGATTGAACCTACAATCTTAGGTGTGTTCCATGACCAGGCATTGAACCCACAACTTTTCGGTGTACAGGAGACACTCCAACCAACTGAGCCACCTGGCCAGGGCAATACCTAATTTTTATCTATAATTTATACAGCCTTGCCTCTCAATTCCCCACCCACAGGCTACTGGGAAGAATGACCTATGTGTAGTCTAGTTTTAAGCCTAGTCCAGCCTGATAACTTAAATGATTACTCTGGGTAATATTCAACCACTCTTTTATTAAAAAGCTCGATTGCTCTTAATTTTTCCCCTCTCTAGCTTACCCCTCTAAAATACGATGTGTTTGAAAGAACACCAGAATGGATGATTAGGAAAAGTGATACTGAAGGGGGTAAAGTCATCTCATCTTTGTGGTGACATTTAATGTATGCTGGTCTTGGGGACAGTGTTCCTTCTGCCCCGATTCTATGGCCCTGCTGGCATTCAGGGCAGAACATTTTGGCGTTTCTAACTCATATTCTTACCTTTCTCATTTCTTTCGGGCCTGGCAGTTCTCTGTTTGACTTTGCACCACTCACCCCCTCCTTGTCTCTCCGGGCAGGGTAAGACTCCCCAAGGCCTGGCTGTATCTCTGCTTTAGGTTAGTTCAGAGTAACTGATTAGTAGTTGCTGTCAGAAACCCCTCTTGTGCTCTTTCTGACACACCTTCAACAGGCTCCATGGCAGAACTTGCGATATTTTGGGATCCTCTCTGTATTACGTAGCAACTAAGGATGGCCCAGAAAGAGCCAGATCTCTCTGGCAAGGCTGAAGCAAAACCAGAGCATGCATCTGCTTGTCTCAACCCCCCTTTCTGTCCTGCCTTTCCCCTTCCCTATTGCTAGTGTAGGTAGCTAGTTAGTTAAGGCAGGGAGCAAATGGAATCAATCGAACCGGATGCTAAGCCTAATTCACTAGGCCTGATACCAGGGGGCCTCAACATTCACAGGCTCTCCATGCACACCCGCATCCTCCCCCAGGGGACTCACCTCCCCTCCCCCTCCCCAGGCGGGCAGGAAGAAGGCTACTGGTCATTCTCAGGGTTACTGAGGGAAGAATAAAAATAGCAGGGAAAGTCCTTTGTTAGGCACATGTGTGGTAGAAGCCAAGATAGTGCAGGGAGAGGGAAGCACATGGGCAATAGAAACCAGATGACAGCAAAATGTTGAGGCATGCGCAGTTGGCGACATAAAGGGGTGGCGTGTAGCCTGGAAACCGTGGGGAAAAAACTGTTTTGGTAATGGGGAGACCCAGCACAAGCCTGTGAAGCCCACGAAGGGCTGTGAAAGAGAAAAGTTAGTTTGAAAGAAAGCCTGCTCTCTCCCAAGCCCAGGTAACATAATCAAATCTTAACGAAGGCCCATCTTGGTAGCGCGAGCTGTTCATTTGCTTGTTCACAGCTCTCTCAGCAGCAGGGGCGTGGCTCCAGGCTCTGGCCCAGGCGGGGGCCTGGGGGAGGCAGGGCAGGAGCACAGCCGGTGCAGACTATAGGAGCCCAGGGTGATGGCATTACGTTTCGGTATCCTGACTCACGCGGTGGACACTTGGGCTCACCAAGCCCAGGACTTCTTCTGCAGCGAGGGGGAGCTAAGCCACCCTGTCCTGGATTAGAGGTAGGACACTTGTGGGCAGTCCTCGATTTTTCCTCAAAAAAATCTTCCCACTACACCTCATCCTTCTATGGGTGGGTCCTGGAAATGCTTTTCTTGTGACTCATGGGAGAACCCTATTTCCACCGGCAACACTATTACATTGCCTATGTAGTGTCCTATTATCAAGAAGGAAGCCTTCCGAATTCACTGTCATGTGTGAGTCTTTCTCTGCCAATCCCTGGCAGGGCTCTAGAAGTGGGCATCCTTCAGGCATAATTGCCCCACTTTGAAATGACAGAGGACAATGTTTGAAAATCCTATCTCAACAGCACTTTCCTTGCCAGCTAATTTTCTCACCGTAAAATCCTAGTTTTCTTATCTATTGCGTTGTTCTTTTTTTTTTTTTTGACTTCTTCTGAAACATATGTTCAGCTTCCTGCAAGAAGATGAATGAGGTAAGAGAGAAAGTATATTAATAACATTCAAAATATCAACACGCTAAAATTACTTATTATTGTAAAATGATCATGTCATATTAAGCAAAAAAATAAACTTACAAAGCAGTAAGGAAACTATCTATAATAATGAAAGCATAATATGCTAATTAGACCAGACAGCCGAACGACCTTCCGGATGTCATTCCAGAAAATTTCCTGATGAAGCTGCAGTGTTGGGGGCCGAGGCAGAGGTGGTTAGGGGCGATCAGGCAGGCAGGCAGGCAGGTGAGCGGTTAGGAGTCAGTGGTCCTGGATTGCGAGAGGAATGTCTGACTGCCAGTTTAGGCCTGATCCCACAGGGATCTCTGCAGGGATCAGGCCTAAACTGTCAGTCAGACATCCCCTGAAGGGTCTGGATTGCGAGAGCATGCAGGCCAGGCTGAGGGACCCCCTCCCATCCCCCCAGCCCCCTGTGCACGAATTTTGTGCACCAGGCTTCTAGTAATGATGTAAAAAACTAAACACTAAAAAGTTAATTTCAATTGCACAGTAGTAAACTTGTGGAGATTTTGATTCTGTTCTTTGTTTTCTAGATTTTCTGCTGTGAATATAAATTACTTTTATAATTGATTAAACAAGGCATATTGTACTTACAACATAAGATACATAATCTGCATGTTCTTCTTTCTTTTTACTCCCTTGTTCTCTAAGTTACTCCTCTGGTAACTTCTCCCATCTCAGGTTCTGAAGTGCCAGGTAGGTCAATCTTGGCTCAACTCAGTGTTGTCATGCAATTTGGAGTTACAATGCAACATGAATTTAGAAATTTTCAATATGATTTAATGGCCCTCTCAGAAAGTTGATATTTCTAACTTCTCACATCTCTTGAAACACATCGGATTTGTATGAATTTATTTGGCTATGTATTATTTTAATATTTGTGTAGCCAAAATCTTATGGCCCAGATATATTTTTCTTAAATAAGAATCTAACTCATTGTTTCTTGTGTCAGTTTTGGGTACAATCTAGAGACAGGGAGTGTTCCAGTTATTTGAACACAGCTAATTTAATGTAAAGAACTGTTAACTACAGTCATGTATCAAATAATGACATTTTGATCAATAATGGACTGCATATATAAGGTGGTCCCATAAGGATATAATGGAGCCCTGGCTGGGTGGCTCAGTTCGTTGGAGCATCACCCCATGCACCAAAAGGTTGAGGGTTCCTAGTCAGGACACATACCTAGGTTGTGAGCTCAATCCCCAGTTTGAGGTCATATGGGAAGTAATTTATTGATGTTTCTCTCTCTCTCTCCCCTCCCTTCCTGTCTCTCTAAAATAAATAAAAACATATTCTCAGGTGAGGATTTATTAAAAAGAATATAAGGAAGCTGAAAATTCCTATCACCTCGTGATGTCATAGCTGTTGTAAATCATAGTGCAATGCATTACTCACATATTTGTGATGAAGCTGGTGTAAACAAATCTGTGCTGCCAGGTGTGCAATATAAAAACATAGCACCTGCGATGACAGAAGTAAGCTATATCATCTACATTTTTGTAAGTGCACGATATAGTGTTGGCACACAGGATCAAAGTGCCCAATGATGCATTTATCAGAACATATCCCTGTTGTTCAGTGATGCATGACTGTAAGTACAATGGTGTTTACTAGGAAACTGAAAGGGTGAAAAGCCAACTTTAAAGTGTCAGTGTAGTAGCAATCATGAAAAACAACTCTTAATCCTAGGGCTGGGGGGAAAGAAATCTGGATTATTAACATTTAGTAACTCCGAGGGGGATCCCCACAGAGCTGAAACTCAGACCTCTGGAGTCGGTGCGGGTGTCTCTGAAGTCCAGGAGGGATGAGGCGGGTTTCATAGTGATGGAAAACCTGCAAACTGCGTGGAGCTGCTGCCACTGTTGTTTCCAAGGTAAAGAAGCAAGACTGAAGTGTTGCTCATTCAAACAGAAGGCAGCCCCAAAGCAAATCAGGAGCAGATCTCCCCCTCCTCCAGCCTTGCTGTCTCCCTCTACTGCCCTCTACTGGCAGAGCCCAACAGTGAGAGCTGGCAAAGCAAGAAAGTGGTTTTTAGGATTTCAGTCCCAGCTTTATTAGGCAAAGATTAGAAGAGTGGGTGTGTTGAAAGAGTTATCGTGCTGAGTAACTGGCACAAATATAAAATAACGGCAATGTTTATGTTTAAATAAATAAAAGAACCATTTTAAGTTTCAAATATCGTCAGAAAAAATGTCATGGGCAAAAAAAAATCTGTGTTTTTTAAACAGAAGCCAATTCTTCTAGAATAAATAAACAAGTGAACAAAAAATCGTATATGTGAGTGAGTGAACGAATGAGTAGCTGAAAGGATGGATGGATGAATAACAGTCAAAGACCTCCTACTAGAACTTTTCCCTCAGCCAGCCGCAGGAGCTCCTTTCCATGGAGTTTGTGTGGAGAGTTTGTCCTGGTGGGATTAGCATCAGTCTCTGGAATCTCAAATGCTTTGATCATCATAAGGCATTTCTACAGACAGTCTTCAATTCCGGGTTGCAATCATGATCCTGCAAAGGAACAGGTATTTCATGAAAATTGTTTTGGTCACATCTGTTTCTCACAAAGTCACAGAAAGATATTTAGGGTCCTGTTCTAAACTACACGAGACAGATTTTGTTACTAAATAGAAATAAAATGAACAAGAAAGAAAAATGTATGAGTAATGTATACTTTAGAGTAAACAAAGATCTGTTACTGACTCACAAGACTTATTTTGCAGTGAGACCTCAGGTTTCTGGCTGTAGCTAAAATGAATTCTATGGCAGTGGAGAAATCACAGAATAAAGGACTCATTGGAAACCCAAATTCTGACTTTCTTTATGAGCTTCAGCTTAATCGGCTTTCTACTTATTTCCAGGAATATATCCAAAGCCTTAGGACAAACTGATAAAGGGCTTCTTTTGGCATTTACCCATTAAAAGATAAGGTGATTTCCTACAAAATCAAGTAACATGATAGAGCACATTGAATATAACATGGAGGTCTTTAGCAAAATGAAAAATTCTTGTCTAAGAAGTCCTTTAATTTGTAATAAGAATTATGCATATTCTGGAATTAGTGCTGGATGTTAAAAGCTTTAACTAGCAAATGAAAAACAAATAGCAAATCTAAAACACCTACCTACACCAAACCAAACAACTCTTGAGATTTAAAAAAATAGGTGTAGGAAGTAATTAAACTTTTAACTTTACTCCTAAATCAATGGTAATAATTTTTTTTTTCTGTGAAAGCACACAAAAACAGTGTAGGAATCTCTCAGTGAGATAATTTCTCAAGTGAACAAAGAAACAAATAACAATGAAAACATTGGTTATTTCTTAGTAACAGCATATTTATGCAAGGTAAATTGTGCATGTAAGTTTTAAACATAGGAGTAAGGATTTTGTTAGTACTGATAAATTAAGCAAATAATCTTTCAAAGAAGGAAACAAGTCCAGAAACAATTGTGTTAATATAATTTCAGGTCTTTGAGTCTTAATTCATGAAGTTTTTCATCCTTTAATACTAATTTCCATTCTTCAATAAAAATGATATTAGCATCCATTAATGGTCTTCTTAAGAACTAGACTCTCTTTTAAGTGTTTTGCATCATTACTTCATTTAGTTTTTATATCAGTCATCATTGATGTAATATATAAATGTTTATAATATGTCTACAATATGGTTTATACTTTGACAGGTTCTGATCAACCACTGTTAAGACCAGAAAAAAAAGAAAAGTGAAAAAAACACACCCCTAAATCTACACCTGATCTTTATAGAGTTTTCAAACTGGTACTTGCCTTGTGAGGCAGTGTGAGATCATGGAAAAAATATATATTGGTCTTTGTTTCCAGTTTCTGGAACAGATCACCCCAAACCCTTGTCAACTCTGAAAAGATACGAACACTAGGATCACCTTTTGTTCTAAGGCAATCATATAGTGCATAACAACATTTTGGTCAACTATGAACAGCATATCTGATGGTGGTCCCCTAAGATTAAAATGGAGCTCAAAAATTCCTGTTGCATAATGACAATGCAGCCATTGTAATGACATAAGGCAATAGGTTAACGCAGGTGTTTGTGGTGATGCTGGTGTAAACAAACCTACTGTAATATCAGTCATATAAAAGTACAGCACCTACAATTATATATAGCACATAATATTTGATAGTGATAATAAACAACTGTTACTGGTTTATGTATTTACTATACTATAGTTTTTTATCATTATTTTACACTTGATCTTAGCCAAAAGGCCGAGAAGCGATTATTATCATTATTTTAGAGTGTACTCTTTCTAATTTTAAAATAAGTTTGCTGTAAAACAGTATGTCATTTTATGCCACGACAACCTCATACATCTTGTGTTTACTGTGTCTATTGATGGATCATTTTCTCCTGCGCTTGACTTAATTTATGTTGTTTTGTTCATCATGGCCCTACATGCACAAAATCCACTGCTAATGTGGCCAGTAAGAGACTGTGTTGCGTGATTGACCTGAAAACTAACTTGTAAATGATTAAGAACTATGAAGGTGAAAAATCAGCAATAGTGATTGTTCCCCAGACAGGCATGTCCCATTCCACCATAGCTCTGATCTTGAAGAACAAGAACAAAGTGATGGAAGCTGCTCATGGATCTGCTTCATTGAAGGCAGCAGAATAACAACAATTCAAAAATTATATCAGATATAAAGAAATTTCTAATGACCTGTATTGCAGACCATATATAGGAGCATATCCCTATCAACACTATGATGATTCTGATCAAAACAAAAAGTTTACAATGTTGAAAGAAATGGCTAAACCCATCTAAATCATTGAATTTACTGCCAACTCTGGGAGGTTTAAACACTTCAAGAATCACTAATCTATATATATAAAAGGCTAAGTGACTGACCGTCCATCTGTCCGACTGACCAACTGACTGGTACATGACGTGCACTGGCAATTTAAAAATAAACGTTGACTCGTGCATGCATGATACATATAATGGCGCCAATCGTATGTGTGTGTTTCAATCTGTCATCGTTGATTGTGAATTTGGTTGTTTTTGTTGACATTCTGAATCTGAAAGAAGCCCACATTGTTCATTGTAAACCAGATCCCAATAATCCAAATGCCACTAACATGAAACAAATCAGTATCCTGTTTCCTACATTTGATGCAATGACGTATCCTATTCTTTTTCCACATGGTGAAAAAGGCTGGGGAATGGATGTTGCATTAAGACTCAGAGAGGACACTGTAATCGACAATAATACTAAACGAAATGTAAGGACGCAAGTCACACAAATGCAGTATTATGGATTTCATCTCTCCGTCTGGGACACGTTCAATCCTATTTTAAATGATGTTGTATCATGTTGCTATTGTTTATTGATTAATCAATTTTTACATTATTTTAATATGCATTTTACTAATTTTCTTTCATTTCTGACACTTCTATTATAGAAAAACGGCAAATAGTGATATTAAAATATTTCTTCTAATTAATTTTCTTTCAATGTGCATGAATCCGTGTACCAGGTCACTAGTCATTACATAATGTGAAAGTGAGTGATGAGTCTGCTGATGTGATGGCAGTTGAGAATGCTTGGAAACTCCAGATAAGCTAATTATGGAGGAAAATTACTTGCCATAGCAGATATTCAATATGGGTGAAAACTCCCTATTGTGGAAATGGATGCCTAAAAGGACTTTGATTCATAAGAAGGCCAAATCGATGCCAGGTTTCTAGGCTTTAAAGTTAAAATAACATTTTTGCTCTGGGAAATGTTGCAGGCTACAAATGGAAACCCTTTGTGATGTGGCACAGTGAGATCCTCAGGGTCTTCAAGCAGATACATAGGCACTTACTGCCAGTGAGCTGCAGGGGCAATACAAGTCATGGGTCACCCAGCTTCTCTTCCAAGAGCCTCCTAAGTTGCTATGCCAATGAAATGAAGAAGTACCATTTGGAGAATAACATTCCTTTCAAGATTTTGCTTATTGTTGATAATGTCTAGACCTTCCTTTATTGGTGATCTTCATCCCAATATCAAAGGGATGGTTTTCCCTCCAAATACTCCCTCTTTGATCGAACCACTGGGTTAAGTATAGCAGCTTTGAAGGCCTGCTACCTGAGGAGGACCTTTGCCCAGGAAGACATTGAAAAACAATGATGCAATTCTGGAACACAGAAACATCTATGATAATGTCCAGAGCTTTGCTTGGGCTTGGGTGATGTCATCAAGAAGTGCATGAGTGAAATCTGGAAGAAAACACTCAAAATCTTGTCCATGACCACGAAGGATTTTTCAAGAATGTGTAAGTTGCA
>NW_006284838.1:1849324-1868346 GCF_000327345.1 Myotis davidii | reverse complement strand
AACCAAGCAAACCATCATGGGCATATTACTGAAAAGAGTGATACCTCCTCAGGAAGAGCCCCAGTTAGGTCCTTCAGAAGGTGTTCCAGAAGAAGGCATTGTCAGCACAGAGATGAGAGCTCCAGGCACCGTATTGCCCCTGAAGACCTTCCAGTGGGATGAGATGGGGAGTGGAAGACAGTGATGTTGATATTGAATCTGTGTAAACCTAGGCTAATATGAATGTGTCTTAGTTTTTAACAAATTAATTTAAAAAGTTAAAAAAAAATGAAAGCGAAGAGCTTACAGAATCCTATATAATAAAAGCCTAATATGCTGTGTCTGGTCATCTGGTGACCGGTCAACTGTTTAACCAATCAAAGCTTAATATGCTAATGATATGCTAAAGCTGTTCAACTGCTTGCTATGACATGCACTGACCACCAGGGGGCATACAGTTGACCAGTCGACCAGTTTCTATGATGTGCACTGACCACCAGGGGGCAGACACTCCAACCAGTAGATTAGCGTGCTGCTGGGATCTGGCCGATTAGGACTGAGTGAGATGGGCAGGACACACCCTGGAGCCCTCCCTCAGTCCCTCCTGTGGTCCCTCCCTGGCTGGCTGGCCCCAATTGGCCTTGATAGAGATTGGGTGAGATGGTGCCAGACACAGCCTGGAGCCCTCCCTCAGTCCCTCCCTTGGTTCCTCCCTGGCCCTGATCTTGCACCAGTTGGGTCCCTTGGCCTGGCCTGTGCCCTCTCACAATCTGGGACCCCTCAGGGATGGGGGAAGTCAGAGAGCCGTTTTTGGCCTGATCCTGCAGGCCACTCCCCTCAAGAGGGCACCAGATGCAGGGATCATGGCTGGTGAGTGCTGCTGCAGTGGCACAAGCCTCTCCTAAATGGGACTGATTGGGCGCGAGCACTCAGCAGGTGCAATGGGCCTGGGATGAACGGGAGTGGCAGGCAGGAGTTACAGGCGGCGTTGGACTTCAGTTTTGGCCAGATTCCCACAGGCCACCAAGAAGGACCACCTATGCATGAATTTGTGCACTGGGCCTCTAGTAGGATATAAAGAAAGAAAATATTTTTGTACAGCTGTACAATATGTTTTAAGCTGTGCTGTTATAAGAGTGGAAATGGTGAAAAAGTCTATCAAGTAAAAACATTACAGTAAGCTAATGTTAATTTATTATTAAAGAAAGAAAATATGTTTTTAAAAAATGTATTTTTATTGATGTCAGAGATGAGAGAGAGGGAGGAGATAGAAACATCAATGATGAGAAAGAATCATTGATCAACTTCCTCCTGCATGCCCCTGACTGAGGATCCAGCCTGCAACCCTGGCATATGCCTTTGACCAGAGTCAAACCTGGGACCCTTCAGTCCACAGGCCGATGCTCTATTCACTGAGCCAAACTGGCTAGGACAGAAAATATTTTTTATAAATTGATGTAGCCTAAGTGCATGGTGTTTATAAAGTCTACAGTAGTGTATAGCCATGTCCTCGGCCTTCACAGTCACTCACCCTCACTCACTGACTCATCCAGAGCAACTTGCAGCTCCATTCACGACAAGTGCCCTATACAGGCATACCATTTTTTTAAATCTTTTATACCATGTTTTTTCTATGTTTAGAAATGTTTAGATACATAAATACTTACCATTGTGCTATAATTGCCTACAGTATTCAGTACAATAACATGCTGTACAGGTTTGTAGCCTAGGAGCAAAACGCTATACCATATAGCCTAGGTGGGTAGAGGGCTGTACCATCTTACACTTTGTGTAAGTGCACTCTAAGGTGGTCATAGAGTGAAGAAATCACCTAATGACACATTTCTCAGAATGTATCCCTGTGCTTAAGGTGGTGCCTGACTATATTTTGTCTTTGAACCTGATTCCTAACACAGGGCTCCTAAATCCCTTAGAATTTCTCAGGTGATATGATTGTGTTTTTTTGTTGTTCTAAATAGTTAACTCTGATTAAGCTCCTCTATTGGGGCTGGTCATCAGGAAGACAAAGTCATTATTAGAAGCTTTTTCAATCCCACCATCATTCTCTAGAGAGGGGAGAGGGACTGGAGATGGAGTTAATAATTGGTCATGCCTACATGAGGAAGCCTCCATAAAAATGTCAATGGTGTGCGATTCAAGGAACTCCAGGTTGGTGAATACAAGCACATGTTGACATGGTGACACACCCCAACTGCATGGGGCCAGAAGGTCCTGTACTCAGGACCCTCCCAGACCATTACCCGTGCATCTCTTCATCTGGCTATTCATGTGCTTTATCATTTTTAGAATAAGCTGATAAATGTAAGTATTTCTCTAAGTTCTGTGAGCTGTTCTAGCAAAAAATAAAATAAAATCAATGGAGAGGAGGTTATGTGTGCCGTGCCAGCTCAGCTAAGGGTTCGGTGAGCCTGAGGGGGTGCAGCGAAGGATGTAGAAAAGACAGAGGGAATAAGCTGGGTCTCGCTCAGTGGTTCTCAACCTGTGAGTTGCGACCCCTTTGGAAATCGAACGACCCTTTCACAGGGGTCGCCTAAGACCATCCTGCATATCAGATATTTACATTACGATTCATAACAGTAGCAACATTACACTTATGAAGTAGCATTGAACATAATTTTATGGTTGGGTCACAACATGAGGAACTGTATTTAAAGGGCCAGAAGGTTGAGAACCACTGGTCTAGGTGGTTCTCCTGTGCCTGGCTAAGGCCCCAGAGAGAGACCCAGACAGCAAGCTGAGCCTTTATTTTATAGCCAGAGGTAAACAAGGTAGTGGTCACCATAGTTACAATGTTCTTGTGAGTTTCACTTGTTTTGGAAGCACTTGCTACATCTCCCTCAGGCCATTAGCTATCCAGGTAAGATCTAGGGAGAGTCATAAGGTCAAGCCTAATTATGCTAAGAGGACTGTGCCCTCTAAGCTGGGACTTGTTTGTGGCTTCGCCAACAGGTCAGTCCGAGGTTTAACCCTATAGCTGCTCCCTACAGTTATGGAAACCTTTGATTTGTTGCCAAGCAGACAGAAGTTGTGGGTAACCAGGGGACCTACTACTTGCAATTGGCCTGTGATGTGATGGATAGTTTCATGGGACTGAGCCCTTAACTTGTGAATCTTATATTATCTCCAGGTCGATAGTATCAGAATTGAGTTGCAGGACACTTGCATGGTATGGGGGAAAACCCCACACCTCTGGTGCCTGAAGTATTCCAAGTGTGGTAGTTGTATGAGAAAAAATAAAGGAGATACACAGGAGGAAAGGCTGTGTGTGAATATATATATATATATATATTAGTATCCTAGTATATGCAGGTACTTTTATAATTGCACATTTACGGAAGAGAAAACGAAGTTCCAGGAAGACAATGTGTCTTGCCCAAGGCAACAGCATCAAAGGTAGGAGCTAAGGCCTATCTCAGAGGCCACTGTGTTGCCTTAAACTATGCTGTTCTCCTCCCAGCTCCACCGCCCGCACATACCCCACACTTAGTGGGCTGCATGCCTTGAGCTGATGCAGTGTGTTGATTAACATTGAGTGCACACCTGTCTCTCCACTGTATTATCTGCTTCCCAGGGTAGTTGTCATTTTAGCATGTCGTCATCACCTCTCACCCTACCACTAATTTGATGCTTATTAATACTAATGAGGAATGAGGTGGGTTTTTTCTCCCTTAAAACAACAGAAATTTGTTCTCTCGCAGTTCTGGAAGCAGGGCATCTGATATCCTATCACTGCGCTGAAATCAGGTGTTAGTGGGCCAGCAGTTCCTATGGCAGGTCCAAGGGAGAATCTGACCTTTGGCTCTTCCAGCCTCTGGTGACTACTGACATTCCTTCACTCGAGGCTACATCGCTCCAACAGAGCTTCTGTCTCTTTTTTCCTTTTTAATCTATTTTAAAGACTTTATCTTAAAGCAGTTTTAGATTCATAGCAAAATTAAGATGAAGACACAAAAATTTTCCATATACTCTCTCTCTCCACACATGCATAGCCTCCCCCCATTATCAATATCCTCCATCAAACTTGTACCTTTGTTATAACTGATGAACCTCCATGAATACATTATAATCACCCCAAATTCGTAGGTTTACAATTAGGTTCACTTTGGTGGTGTACATTCTATGAGTTTTGGCAAATGTATAATGAATGTATTCGGATCCGTACAGGGTATTTTCACTGCCCTAAAAAATATTCTGTGCTTTGCCTATCTGTCCTTCCCTGCCTCCTAATTCTAATCCCTGGCAAACACTGATCTTTTACTGTCTCCATAGGTTTGCCCTTTCCAGAATGTCATAGAGTTGGGATCATTGGCTTTTTCCACTTTTTTGCATTTACATTTTCCCTGTGTTTTTTCATGGTTTGATAGCTCATTTCTGTTTATCACTGAATAACATTGCATTATCTGGATGCAGCACAGTTTATTTCCCACCTACTGGACACATTGGTTGCTTCCAAAGTTTGAGTTATGAGTAAAGTTTCTGTAAACATCCATGCGCAGGTTTTGTGTGTGTGTGTGTGTGTGTGTGTGTGTGTGGACATAAATTCCTTTGGGGCACACACCAAGGAGCACAATTGCTGGACCAATTGATAAGAGTATGTTCAGTTTCATTGGAAGCCGCCAAAATATCTTCCTAAGTGGCCGCACCATTTTGCATTCCCAGTAGCAGTAAATGAGAGTTCCTATTGCTCCCCACTCTCCCCATCATTTGGTACTGAGAGTGCTCCAGGTTTTAGTCATTCTAATAGGTGTAATTGTTGTTTTACTTTTCACTTCTTTGAGACAAAGGCATCTTTTAAAGTGCCTATTTTTATTTGCATATCTTTGGTGAGGTGTTTGTTAAGGTCTTTGGCCCATTTAAAATATAGGGCTGTTTGTTTCCTTATTATTGAGTTTTAAGAGTTCTTTGTGTGCCTTGAATAACTGAATAACAGTCTTGTGGCTTGTCTTTTCATTCTCTTGAATGAGAGAGCCTTTCCTAGAGAAAATTTTTTTTTAATTTTTCTGAAGTACAGCTTATAGATTATTTCTGTCATGAATTGTACCTTTGTTGTTGTACTAAAAAGTCATTGCAATATTCAAGGTCATCTAGATTTTCTCCCCATATTATCTTTTAGTAGTTTTATAATTTTCCTTTTAGAATTCTGGTCTATGATTCTTTTTGACTTAATTTTTATAGAGTGTAAGATCTGTGTCTAGATTCTTTCTTTTTTGGGGGGTGAGAGGGTAGTTTATGTGGATGTCTAGTTGTTCCAGCACCATTTGTTGAAAATACTATCTTTATTCCATTGTATTGCCTTTCCTTCTTTTTAGGAATAGGTTTTTTTTTCTTTCCCCTGTATGGAATATTGGAAAGAATCCAGTTTTGAGATGGAGTAAAAGCATAGGTAGTGGTGTTAGGTAGACTGGTCCTGAAGTCACACTTCGGCCTTAGGGAAGACATTTAGATTTAATTATTAATATGTAAGCTGATGATTATAATGTGCTAATATGAAATAAAACTAGTTTACGTATTAAATTTACTTTTTCAACTATGGCTCATGAAACACACACCCTAGGCTGCCTGGTGATAGACATCAATGTACCCTGAATGTCACAGGGATGTGCAGGGGTCAGCACACTACCCTGCACCGATCGCCACTGCAGTGATCCTCATCGCAGTACGTGGCTAACAGCATTGGCATCCCTCAGAACTTGGTAGAAATGCAAAGATCTGTGGTCTTGAGTGACATCTATAGAAAGGATGGGAGTGGGGCCCAACAATAGTGGATAGATTGGTCCTCCAGGTCATTCTGATGTACTCCAAAGTTTGAGACCCACTGTTGTATTGGAACCTGTCTCTGTGACTTTGGGAAAACTACCTCCATATTCTGGTAATCAATTTACTCACTTATAAATACTTATTAAGGCCTCTTCCACCTTTGACAGTCTGTAACTCTGCTCTTAAGAACTGCTAGTAAATTTATCAATAACTTATGTGCCATGCACTTTGCCAGCTGTATGATATACAGAATTTTTTAAAAATCATAGAAAATATATAAAATATAAAACAGGTTTAATCCGCTATGTAACTTGTTCAAGGAGACTAAAATAGTTCATTATGAAGTTAGGACACCAACTATGACAGTCTCCAAAGCTGTGGGCTGAATCACTTTGCTACACAAGCCCATGTGTATGGATGCCAGCATTGCTGACCTGCTTCTTACTCACAGTCAGGATCAATGGATTCTGGGCTTTACTCAGTAGTCTTTCACAAGATTTCCAGCTGATTAAACTAAGGCTAATAGGAGGAGTTTCCAGTGGAGAATAGACGTAAACCAATCCAGATATCTCTGTGTTGTGGTTATAAAACCCTTCATTTTGTCTAGCACTTCCCCTGACCCCAAAGTAAGATTCTTTGATTTTGTGCAAGGTGGAGTAATGCAAATATTCACATACTAGAGGCCCGGCGCATGAAAGTCGTGCATGGGTAGGGTCTTTAGGCCTGACCAGAGATCAGGGCTGATTGGGGCCTTCTTTCCCCTGACTGCCTTCATTCTGGGATGCCCCCTGGTGGTCAGCACATGTCATAGCAAGCAGTCGAACTCCTGGTCAGTCAAACTCCTGAGGGGACAATTTGCATATTAGCCTTTTATTATATAGGATGGCTATTTAAGTTGTTATTTTAGCTCATCACTCAAAAACTAAGAAGTCAAATCTACTCACAATTTTACCAACAATAAGGCAAATTCAAAGGATATATTATATCAAATATCTTTAGGTAAAGCATCTAGAGGTGTCATTTGCTCTAAAATTAAGTTATGGTTAAGACACACAGATCTTCTTTAAAATGAAACAAGTGGGCCCAGTCGGCGTGGCTCAGTGGTTGAGCATTGACTTAACTAAGAACCAGAAGTACACAGTTTGATTCCAGGTCAGGGCACATTTCTGGGTTGCAGCCTCAATCCCCAGTGGGGGGAGGGGGCATGCAGGAGGCAGCTGATCAATGATTCTCTCTCATCATTGATGATTCTATCTCCCTCTCCCTCTCCCTTCCTCCCTGAAATCAATAAAAATATATTAAAACAATAAAATTAAACAAGTGATATTCTCTTTCTATGATCTTCTAGGGAAATTTGGTTAGAAGTAGCCAGTCCATTGACACTTTTTAAAATACATTTCATAATATAGTGTACATAACTTTAAATGAAAATCAGGAAAAACTGGATTTGAGTTCCACTTCTTCTAAATCTTTATTCCTTATCTGAAAATGATATTTTTAAAATCCCTGCTTATTTCCCAAGGGTTTAGTGAAAAACAAGTATGATAATATTAGAATATTGTTATTTACAAGTATGTAATCTTTTTTAATCTTTAGTACTTTATGTATAAAGAATCTACAACTTAAAAGTTGTTACAAGAAAGCAAATAATTTTTGCAAGTATGTACACTACAGCCTTTAGCACAAAGAAGGAGCAAAACATACATTTCATTTAGAAGTTAAAATAGAATAAAGAGAAACTATGTTTATTTCTATTTCATCTTTTTGAAAACATTTTAACTTTTAACAGAACTTGATCTTTTATGGATGTTTATTTATGCTTATTTTCTCATTTTAACTTTTTAGTAATTTAAAAGTGTCTGTGCAGTGCTTAATATGCTCCCAACTCTGGGTTAGTTCCTAGGAAAAAGACAAGCTTACTTTTAAGAGGTGAAATCAGACTCATATAAAATTTAATGAGGACAAAGTGTGATAATGCCTGTGATAAGGGGTGTTGAGAAATGGATGGATTTTAGCTGACATAATCAAGTCAGCTTAAATCAAGTCGCTGATTTAAGCGACATAATCAATAGAATTTGTTGACTATTTGATTGTGGGAGATGAGGGAGGAGAAACCAAGGATGATCTTGGTGTGGAAAGCTGAGTAGATAGTGGTTTCAGTCAGTGGGAGAGAGATTTTGAAGAGTAAGTGAGGTGATCAGTATAGAATACAATTAGGTTGAGCTGTCTTTAAGACACCCAAATAGAAGTGCCAATTGGAAAGTTGATTTATATGAGTTGCATCCCAGAAATAGAGGTTTTAACTTGGGGATTAGAATTTAAGAGTCATGAGCATATGGATTATAACTTTTCCATCTTCATAGTTTGACAGTTACGTAATCCCCTTCAAGGAGAAAATATACTTGAAATATATGAATCTATGAGCATTTAAAATATATTTTTTATTTCAGAGAAGAAGGGAGAAGGAGAGAGAGATAGAAACATCAATGAGAGAGAATCATTGGTTGGCTGACTCCTTCACAGCCCACACTGGGATGGAGCCCACGGCATGTACCCTGACTGAGAATCGAAATATGACCTCCTGGTTCATAGGTCAATGCTCAACCACTGGGCCACACCAGCAGGGCTCTGAGCATTTTTAGTTAACATTCAGGGATTCCTCTTTAAAAGGATTTGGCAAGTGCACTATTCTAATAACAAAGTCTGAATAGGGTTGATCCATCATCTTTCATCATTCAAATGATGGAAGGGCAGGGATATATCCTCACACAAACGGAAAATTCGTTCAAAGGAGATGAACAGGAGTCATACATGCCAAAAGAGAAATCTCAGCTTTCTCCACTGAAAAGCTTCCCCTGATCACAGCTCAGCAATATCAGAGAAAATAGGGCTCAACAAGCAAATACCTTGTTCAGATGCTCAGAGACCAAGTTGGGTGGATATTTTAATATGTGTCCTACAACTATGGGTTCAGAGAGCGTTTCTTCACACTGTGCTGATTCTTAATAATCAATACTTAGCACACTTTTCATTTTAGATCAGTTGCTCTTGAAGACCCACTTAATATATAAACCCAAAATCGCACTCCTAAAAATCTGAATTTGCAGATTCTGTGAGAGGCTCTTGCCAGGAGCCGGTCCATCCTTGCTGTTTCAAGGGACCTGGCATATATGGCATACTGTTCTTAATATGTTTGGTCACCTTCTTGGCACTATGTGTTTTAACCAAGGTCACCTCTCTGAGAAAGGTTGTTTCCCCAGATAGAGATTTTCCCCTGAAGTTAGGGAGGGAATAAAACCTCTTAACTGCCAGGTGGGTAATTAAACCAGTCACTTCCTTGTAGTTTATCAGTAGAGCAGTGACCTTGGAATACCCCTTATAATGGAACACAGAGATTAACCTAGACAGGATTAAACTCAACAGAACTAGATTAATAAACACCCTAACCTTTGGAATAGAGATTGATAGAATTGGAATCAACTGGTATAAATACAGATATAACAAGACCCCGAGACTCAGAACTTAGAAGACAGAACTTAGGCAGAACCTAGAGAGACAGAACTTAGAAGACAGAACTTAGGTGTAGATCCTAGAGATAGAACTTAGATGAAGAACTTAGAAGACAGAACCTACACAGAACCTAGAGATGGAACATGGCAAAAGATCCTGGACAGAACCCGGCTACAGAACCTGGTGACCTGACCTGGCTGGAGAACCTAAACCGAACCTGGCTGGAGAACCTAGCGAGAGAACATGGCTACAGAACCTGGCTGGAGAACCTGGAGAACCTGGCTGGAGAACCTAGCAAGAGAACATGGACACAGGACTTGGCTGGAGATTGTGGCTAGAGATCCTGGCAAGGCTGCTGATCAACTGAATGCTGCCTCCATGTCATTCCTCCTTTGCCGACTCCGTCCACACCTTTGGTGACCCCTGGACCTGCTGGGGTCGGACCCCAGCAGGCTCTGATCTCTACCCCTCTCATCCTTCATCTCCACCCTGCTCAAGCCACGCCTATTGTTCCCTTTAGACCTGTTGAATGGTACGTAGCTTATTAAATCTTAAGAAGTAAACTTGTCTTTTCATTGATTAAATTTTCAGAGGCCTTATTTACCGTTAAAATACAAAAATACTAAAATACATTTTAAAATGAAAATAAAAGATTCCAAATTCAGGCTTGGCCCAGATACATTGTAGTTTTAACTGCTATCAATTAACTGTTTCCTTTGTAACTGTAACGCCCCCTGCAGTGAATATCTTCAGGGGAGGCATAGTTCTCTTCTTTTGAATTGCTTTCTGTAGCAAATCAGGAGTGTAATTGCCGGGTCAAAGAAATATTCACTTGCATTTTCATATTCCTTTCCAAAATTTTGAACCATTTCCTGCTCATTGACCTTAGGAGCACTTGTTTTGTAGCTTTTAAATCCACAGCCTCACAAATCCCATTTCTCTGTCCTGCTGAGCACCAATTTCTAGGCAAAGTTGCAAATGTTCATTGTAGGGCATTTTACTGTAGTGCTATTAAAGCGTTTTTATTGGGGATAGAGGGAGGAATTAGAAGAGTTTTATTTAATTTTAGGTACTAGGAACAAGAATAATATTAAGAATTATCAATTGTGTGTTCGGCATGGACTTTATGCCATCAGAGTTACTGACTGATGGATTAGAATGCAGGGCAGTGTGAACTACCTATTTAGCTGGACTGGTGAGTCTGTCTGACTGACAGCCCTCCCTGGGAAGTCACCTCAGCGAGGACGACAGACACTTAGTGGTGAGTTAATCATACAGTGGAGAAACTGTAACTAGGATTTAGTAGTTTACTCTACGGTAGGGTTTTAGAAACTATTCAACTTTTCGCTGGTCTTTTCACCATCAACTGCCAACTGATTTAAGTATTAGACACTAAAAAGAAGGAAAATTTGAATGGCTAAAAATTGAAGGGGCATTCAATGCTTCTTATAATCAAAGAAATGCAATTCTAAAGAAGTAGATCTCATTTTATACCCACGATTGTCAAAGATTGTAGTGTTAGCTAATTCTTGGTGTCAGCCAAGACGTGGAGGAAAGAAAACGTTACTTCTGTTGGGAGTGTGAAATGGTGCCTTGTTTCTGAAGGGCACTCTGACAACACCTCGAGAAGTTAAGCACGAGTATTGCATACAAGCCCGCGTTCTCCTCTCTCATGTCAGTAGTCAGACAAGGGCAAGACTTCATCATAACATAGTTTGAGATGGGCAACAGAGGTGCCTACATCCAGGGTAATGAATAACTAACTGCGATACTGGGGCAGGAAGTCACATGGACTGAGTTTAAAACACAGTGTTGTGTGAAATTATTAGTAGATAGAGAAATATATATAGCATGATGTTATTTATGTAAATTAAAAATTTTAAAATAAAAATATGATGTATATGTATATGGATATGCATATGTATATTTAAAGAGAGATTACAGCCCTGGCCATTTTGGCTCAGTGGTTAGAGAGTCAGCCCGCAGACCAAAGGGTCACAGTTTAGATTCCTGGTCAAGGGCATTTACCTCAGTTGCAGGCTCCATTCCCTAGTTAGTGTCAGGGTGTATGTAGGAGGCAACCAATGGCTATATCTCTCATACCGATGTTTTTCTCTCTCTCTAGATTCTTCCCCTCCTCTCTCCCTTCCATTCTCTCTTAAAATCAATGGAAAAATATCCTTAGGTAAGGATTACAAAGAGAGAGAGATTACAATTAGATAGATAAATAAATGTAAGTGGCCACATTTCCCTCCAATGACAGACCTCAAACATCTTTGAGCAGGATTCTATAAGGGAGGACAGAGTAGTGGGGGAAAGGATGAGGGAAATTACAATAAAATTCAATAACCAAGGGCTTTAATCTAAGGAATGTGTTTAACTCAACAATCTGTATCACAGATCAAAATAGAAAATAAATAGAAAAAGGAAAGAAATAAGTAGGAGGGAAGGACAGAAAGACACAAAGAGAGGTAGATATGAAAATTGGTATACATAAAGACAGACATAAAGAAAGGAAATAGGAAAAACAATATAATATTTTTTTTAGACTGTGAAATCTACATAAAAATTAAACTTAGTTTCTCAAAAATGCATCTATAAAAACTTTGTGAACAAATTTAAAAAGCAATGCTGGGAAAATATTTGCAAATATATTAGTCATAGGATTATTTTCTTTGGCATATTAGGGAATCTTGCATACTGATAACCCAATATAAAAACATACACATTTATAGTATAGATAGGTCATAGGAAAATATTATAAATATCTAATAATTAAATGAAGTCACCTAAATTTTTTTAGAATTAAAGCAATTTAATTGCTGAACAGAAACAGTAATTTGATTTGTTCACCTATTAAATTATCACAAAGTTTCACAATGCCCACCACTGGTAAATAGAAGGATTTTGGAAATTTCATACACTGTTGAAGGGAGTATGTAATTGATATAGCTTCACTTAAAGGGCAATTTGACAATATCAATAACAACATAATGCATATTCTTTTTGATATCATGAAAATTTTCCTAATTATTTATTAACACGTGGAAATATACACATATTTACCATCTGTGTAATTTGGGCGATTTATTTAACTTCTATGTACCTCAGTTTTCTCATTTATAAAAGTAAGATAATAATAGTGACTACCTCATAAAGTTGGCATGTGTATTAAATGAGTTTTTATATGTAAATTACTTAGGACAGTGTCTGGTGCATAGTAATAATCGATAATAATAAAAGCATAATATGCAAATCGATTGAACGACCGAACAGCAGAACGACCATCCGGATGACTTTCTGGACAACCACGCTATGATACTCACTGGCACCAGGCCAGCCAAGGTGGGTGTGATGTGATTGGTTGGGGACCCGACCATTGCCCTGTGATCGCCCTGCAGAGGGAGGCCCAGGCCACTGGCCGGTGGGGCAATTGATCAGTCTAGGGGCCCCATGATCACTCCAAAAAGGGAGGCCCAGGCCACCAACCCATGGGCTGTGGTGGGTGGGTGGGGCCTCTCTCTGTGGGGGCAATCCATCATGGAGCCCTGGCTAGGTGGGCAGGGCCTACCTTTTTGGGGTGATCAATCGTAGGGCTCCCAGATTGTGAGAGGGCACAGGCCAGGCTGAGAAACCCCCCTCCCGAGTGCATGAATTTTGTGCACTGGGCCTCTAGTCCTATATAATAAAAGCCTAATCTACAAATCGACTGAATGATGGAATGACTGCTGGAACGACCAGTTGCTATGACACCCACTGACCACCAGAGGGCAGGCGCTCAATGCAGGAGCTGCCCCCTGGTGGTCAGTGCACTCCTATAAGGAGAGTGCCACTCAGCCAGAAGCCGGGCTCACAGCTGGCGAGTGCAGTGGCAGTGGCAGGATCCTCTCCTGCCTCTGCGGCAGAGCTAAGGAGCAGCGAGCCAAGCAGTAAGGAGCAGCAAGCAGGCAGGTGGTAAGAAGGGAGGGATCCTAGACTAGGAGAAGGCGCAGGCCGGGCTGAAGACACCCTCCCTCCCCCAGTGCATGAATTTCATGCACCGAGCCTCTAGTAATAATAATAACAACAACATTAGAAACACCACTATTTCTGCTACTGCTAGTTGTATTTATTGCAACATTGTGAAAACAATCACTGAGACATTAATTTTTATTAGTAGAATGCCAGTTAAATTCATTATGGCATACCCATCCAATGACATATTCTATGTTTGTAGTGAGTGCAAGTTTTCAATAATACATTATTAAATGAATAAAGAGAAATGCAGAGCCATATATATCCTAAGTTTGCATTTATATGAAAAAGAAAGGATGTCTTTCTCTTGTCTTCAAAGAGAAATTGATTTCACTAATATGTGGAATCTAATGAACAAAAGAAACTAACAAACAAAATAGAAACAGACTCATAGATAAAGAGAACAGACTGACAGCTATCTGAGGGGAGGTGTGTTGGGGGGCTGGGTGAAAAAGTGAAGGGATTAAGCAAAAAACCCCCACAAACCCACAAAAACTCATTTGCACAGACAACGTATGGTGATTACCAGAGGGAAAGGGTGATGGGAGAGGTAGAAAAACATAAAGGAGAGATAAATGGTCATGTAAGGAGATTTGACTTAGGGTGGTGAACACACATACAATATACAGATGATGTATTTTAGAATTGTATACCTAAACCCTATAGAATTTAATTAACTGATGTCACACCAATAAATTCCATAAAAAGAAATAAAAGGAAGAATGTAAGATGTTATATATGAGAACATATAATTATTTTTGATAGAGATGGGATGTGAGATTCTTTAAACTGCTTGAATCTTGAGTCCTTTGTTATGTTTATAATGATAAAAACACTGTCATAGTAAATATAAAAAAGAAAATATTTATTGGTATGGAGAACCACTCTCAATATACTCCTAAGTGGAAAATAGCATGCTACAACAGTAAATATTGATTATGCTGCTATTCATGTACACACAGACATGTACAGTTCTGGAAAGCTAAATGCCAACATGTAAACACTGATTATTTCTGGGGAGTAGCATTCTTAGAAGTTTTAGTTTTCAAAAATGACATTCTGGGTTTAATTTCAGCTTTGAAAATTCCTAGCCATATGAAATTAGTCTATTTCAATATGGTTTTTTTCTGAGCCTTTGTTTGCTTATCTGCAAAGCTGAGAATCAAATTAAAAACAAATATGCAAATCTTTTGGCAATTTTGTCATCTCTTACAAATGTTAGTCGCTAACGTTATAAACTCGTATGAGAGCATCATGTTCAATGATGGTTGAAAATATTTTATAAATTAGAAAATGAAACAAAGATCCTGATGTGATTAATTATCCATTGCACAGCCAGTCAGGTTCAGAAGGTGTGCCTGCTCCACCAGATCCTTCTGCAGCTTCTGGCAGAGCTGCCTGTTCCCCCCTCATCACACGGCCGCCGCTCCCTTCTGTTGTCATGCTCAGAGTGTCTGCAACAATGCGTGTAGCCTGACAGAGGACCAATTCATTCTATCTGAATTACATGGACTACAATGTACTAATCATTGCTTTTATCTAAAAGAGATATTTTCATATTTTTTCCTTGTCTTTAGGAGACTTTGAGTTTGGTTCTCTATAGTAGGGAGGGTATAATGTGGATTTAAAATGGACTAGAGTGAGCTCCGTAGCAAACTCACCTCTTTCCTTTGCTTCCCATTTGATATTGCTTCTGTGGAACTAAATTCTCTATCTAGAAACAGGATGCCAGATCCCTTTTTGATGTGGGTATAGTCAGATAAGCAGAATATAAAACTGAGGTGTCTGCAGGGCCACAGTTCCTCCAAAGTGCTAGAGGGACGAATCCTTGCTTGTACCTTCTAGCTCTGGTAATTCCAGGTATTTCTTGGTTTATGGCCACATCACTGCCATCTCTGCATCCATCTTCACATGGCCTTCTCTTCTCTCTGTCTCCTCCTCCTCTGTGTTTTGAAAAGATACTTGTCATTGGGCTGAGGGCCCACCCACATAGTTCAGAATGCTCTCATGTAGATCCTGCACTTAATCACATCTGCAAGAGTTCTTCTCAAATAAGGTCACAGAGTTTAGGGACATACCTGCTTGGGAGTCTCCACTCAACCCATGATAGGCAAGTTGTCAACATGTGTGATCTTTCACAGCTACACGTCCTGGGCCATGCTTTTCTGGTCCTTTGAGTCATGTGTTCATATTAGATACCTGTTTTATAAAAACAAAACAAAAAACCAACAAAAAATAAAAACAACCAAAACAAAAACAAAAACAGAAAAGGTCCAATGTACAGCCCTCATTGTCAGTTAGCTGCCTTCTGTGCCACTCCTGGGAATTCGCATTTGCACTCTGACTTTGGGAGTTGCAGCATGTCTGAAACCACCAACACAGGCACTACCAGCTGTAAAAGGAGCCACTTCAGCAAGATTTGGCAGTTTCTGTGGAAGGTCTTTGCATATAGATGCTATTTTTCCTTCAATTGTGAGAAATATTGCTCCTGATTTTTTTAACTGTGTGGTTTTCAGTTCACATGGTCAACAATCTTTCTGTTTTGTTTTTGTTTTTTCATTATTCAGGCCTTGTTCTTATAGACTTAACAGAATTAAAAATTGGTCTAGTCTTTCTGAATAATACTTTCATTTTCATGATGTTGGTTCTGATGATCCGAATGTGGATTCTCTTATGACTATTGATCATAAGCTTTTTCTAGCTCTCCTCAATATTTAATCTTTGCTTTTGTATACCCTGCTTGGCACTTTTGAACCACAGTGCTTAGTCATGTTTGGGATCTTGAATGTGTTTGTATGTTGTTGTTTTTTTTAAATATAGAAAGTTCACAAATAACAGAACAGTAAAACACAACCTTGTAGAAATATGCACATGATGAACTAAGGAAGCTGGTAGGTGTTTGAGGTGTGTGTAAATGTATGTTTCTTAAAAATATTTTTTTATTGACTTTAAAGAGAGGAAGGGAGAGGGAGAGAGAGAAACAATGATGAGAATCATCTATCAGCTGCCTCCTGCATGCCCCCTACTGGGAATCGAGCCTGCAACCTTGGCATGTGCCCTGACCAGGAAAGGAACTGTGACCTTCTGATTCATAGATAGACCCTCAATCATTGAACTAAACTGCCCGGCCAAATGTGTGTTCTATGTATTCCTGCATTACTCACTTTAGCTGGAGGCAGTTTTGTGTTTTCTGTTGGACAAAATTGTACATGGGCAAACATAAAGTGTACATTATGCATTATAAAAAAACGCATTCAAATTGTTCTCTATCAGTCATGTTCGAGCATTGTTTTCAGAGTAGGCATTCTAGAACTGTCCATACTAGAGTATTAACAACAGCACTACTTGTAAGAACCCTAAAGTAGAAACTATCCAAGTAAGATACTTTCAACAGTAGGATGGAAAAGTACATTTTGGTAATCACAGGATGGAATACATACAACACTGCAAATGAGTGATCCACGCCATACACAAAAATATGCGTGCATCTCACAAAGAGGAAACTGAGCAAAAGACGAAATACATAGAAATGTATAACCTGAATGATTCCATTTATGTAAAAGACAAGAGTAGACACAACTACTGTCTGATGTTAGAAGTTAGGGAAGTGTTAAGGAGGTTTTGGGCAGCTTCCATGGTGCTGGTTAAACAGGTGAGTTCACTGTGAAAATTCACTAACTGCACGCATAACGTACGTGCACTTTCTGTGTGCATATTATACTTCAGTAAAAATCTTTTAAAAATCTACTGTGAAAACAAGAAAAAATGGCACCAGCTGGACCAGGAACCAAAGTGTTAGAGTCTAAACACTTGTTCTGGCATTTGTAATTGTGTGACCTCAGGCAAGTATCTTAATTCTCTTATGCCTCAGTTTCCTCACAGGTGCCATGAGGATAAAAAATAACACTTCATGGGGTTGTTGGGAAGATTAAGTGAATTAGAAATGTAAATAACTCAGAACAGCACCTAGTACATCTTATGTGTTGGTGCAATATTTGTCCTTATTCAATTTGATAACCTATAATTTTGTTGAAATATTTTTGGAATATCTTTCCATGTTTGCTTACTTCTTAAATATTTAAATAAATGTCCAAGAGGGCCCTCTGATTTCCAGAAATTTCCACATTCCTATTGTTGGAACATTTAAAATTGGTTGTGGAAGGAGACCAAATTACTGGGCTTATTATCTTATTTTAATCCTAGATATTATTTCTTTCCCTTTGTTTCTATGTACTATTTATTTTTCCTCTTTTCCTTCCTTTTATTTTTGGCCCATTTATTTTCATTGGTTCTTGTGTTTCAATTTTTTTCTTCTAAATTCATCTTAATTTCCTCTCACCGATTAGGTGATTTTTAGACCTGACTTATTAATATTAAATTTATATGTTTTTCGTAACATTCCATCTTTGTTCCTTCTGCCCACAAATTATTTTGGCAAAAGCATTCGTTTTTTACCCATAGTTATAGCTACCTTTGCCCTTAAATTTATGTTTCCCTTCTTTCTATAGGCATTTTAATTCTTTTATGCCAAGAATGCTCACTTCTTGAGAGGTCTTCTACTTCTATTTTGATTTATCTCTCTGAATAACTTTTTGAAGGAATACTAGTAGAATATTTATGTTCTGCGTTATACATAAAAATGGATTCTTGTTGTCTTAAAAGTAAGCAGAGTATAGCAATGTATTATAGTTGCCTACTGAATTCTTTGGTCATAGTTTTTCTTCAAACTTCTATGATTACCTTTGTTTCAGTTTTCTTCTGGCATTTGATTTTTCTTTGTCTCCCTCAGTGATATAAGAAGTCTCCACCACATGCACGCTGAATAGTTGGGAGGTATATCTTTGGAGGTACATGATGCCACTGCTCAGAGCATCATCATTCCCCAGGTGACAGAGAACTCAGCCTGCATAACTCTGAAAAATCTACAATAATATGTGCATCTCCTGCATCCATTTGAAGGTTTTCTGAAGTTTGTGTCTGGGGCTGATCTGGGCTGCAGGCTTGGATTTGTAGATAGTTTTATTATTGTTTCCCCTTTCCTAGATCTGTTCTGGGATTTGTCTGCATCCCAGGTCAGCCCCAGGGATCTGAGATTACCTATACTGGGTCTTCCAGTCTTTGGGTTCCTGGCTGTCTCTTGTCCTATGGACTGGCTCAGTTTTTGTCCTCTGTTTTGGGGTCCTGGGCTCAGGTCTCATATTTTGAAGTCTTTGGTTTTGGTTCTGGGGTCAGAGCTTGGCTCTGAGCTCAGGGATCTGTCTCATTCCGAGTGGCTCTAGTGAGTAGGGTGTGGAAGGAAGGCAGTGATCCATGACCCAAACCCCAAACTATGAGAGCTTCTGGGTCATCATCTGTTTGGCAGACAAGAGTTTCCTTCATCTCCTTGGCCCTGATAATGGATTTGAGCGGGGTAAGAGGGGAGCTTCTTTCTGGGAGAGCTGGGTTATCCTGAGGTCAATCCTCTATCAAGCTTCTGATCTCACTCTGCAAATCCTGCAGACAGTTAAGGCAGAGGAGCCCATCCTTATCTAATAAAAGAGAAACATGGTAATTGGCGTACGACCGCTACCCTTCCCATTGGCTAATCAGCGAGATATGCAAATTAACTGACAACTAAGATGGCAGCCGGCAGCCAGGCAGCTTGAAACTAACATGAGGCTTGCTTGCTTCAGTGACGGAGGACTCCAACGTTCCCCACCTGCCGCTGCAGGCCTCTGAGCCAGCAGTTTCAGAAACTCTAT
>NW_006284838.1:1838352-1848465 GCF_000327345.1 Myotis davidii | reverse complement strand
GCGCCCGACCAGGGGCTGCACCTAGGGATTGGGCCTGCCCTCTGCCACCCGGGAGCAGGCCTAAGCCAGCAGGTCGTTATCTCCCGAGGGGTCCCAGACTGTGAGAAGGCACAGGCCGGGCTGAGGGACCCCCTTCCCCCCCAAGTGCACAAATTTTTGTGCACCGGGCCTCTAGTCTGGTCTATAACAGGAGCAGAGGTTTTGCCCAAGGATCATCCATCCTCAAGGCCTGCGTCTGGACCCAAAGGCCTGGCCAGGTAGGACAGAGGACAGAGAGGAGTTTTGAATAGAATTGCAGCTCATAGCAACTCCCTGCACCTTGCATATAACCTGTACCTAGTGGGTTATAATAAACATTATTGTTTAAATCAATAAGTGAATGAATAGATAGATACTTAGAAAGACTTGGAAAGAAAAATAAAGTACAGAGGTAAAAATACAAGGAGAGAGAATAAAACAGGAGCAAGGTGCGAAGCCAGATTGTGGGGGAGTTCACCCAGGTATCCTAAAAGAAGGGGCAGGAATGGACATCTTGCTATGAACTTCCCATTTGGGTTCACTGGAAACACTGGACTTGGGAGTGGAGGGGAAGAGGAAGAAAGTCCAGCAGGCAAGGAAGGTATAGGGGAGGGAGTTAAGTCCTCTTGTCTCAGAGAAAGCCGCACCTCATGTTCTGGGGAAGCAAATGCTCGCTGACACATGCTCAGCCTGGGTCATCAGATTCCTGAGAATCTGCTTCTAGAAGCTACTGATCCATTTCTGTTTCTGCTTTTCTTCTTCTCAGGTCTGCACATTCTGTATGGAGACAATGAAATTTGATTCAGCCTCCTGAACTCTCAACGAATGGACGAGTTTCAGTCCAGGGACAGAATCTGGCTCTGAGATGAAGGAAAGGTTCTTTCCAGATTTTCTTCAAAAACTTTGGCTTTCTGTACATCTCTAGCTCTTCATCCTAATGGTTCATCTTGTCATTTGTTTCAAAATGTCCTTGCTCCTGTTGAAAGCCTTGACAGATGACATTTTGAGAAGGTCTTTGTCTTTCTCTTGACCATGTTCTCTTTTTTCATTGACTTTTCTGCACTTTCATTTGAGGCTGACTCACCTTTAAGATGACTTGTCAGGTAGTTTAAAAAATAATTAAAAGACTATTTTTTTAGTACAGTTTTATATTTACAGAATAACTGAGGAGATAGTACATAAAATTCCAATAGACACACCCCATCCTGCATTAGTTTTCTTTATTATTAACATCATTAGTGTGGTGTATTTGTTGTAATGAACAATGGTCCCTGGCTTACGTTGAGGTCCATTCTTTGTATTATATACCTGGTTCTATGGGTTTTGACAAATGCAGTCCCCAATCCACCACAATCACCCCTTCCAGTCAGCAGGAGGAAGGTGGGTATCATGATTATAGTCAGGAGACTTAGAGAAGAGAACAGAGCCCTGGAGTTGAAGGGCAGGACCCCTACTCTTTCAGAGGGGGTCTTAAGTAGTCTAGACCAGGACCAGGAGCCCAGGGCTGCCTCCCTTCCAGAGAATATGCATAGTTTGAAGCTAAACAGGCTGAAGTCTGGTAACAGTCACTTTAGAGAAACCATCTCTTCCAGGTATCGGATTCAGTGTTGACGGGAACATCCAGATGTTTTCTTCTCAAGGCAGTGTCTGTTATACTATTAATTTTTTGCAATAGTTTAAAAAAGACATAATACAATACTGTACAGTGTATTTATGTAAAGCATACAATTAAAACGTATTTTAGCATATCCACAGAATTGTGCAACCATCTTCACAATAAATTTTATTTTATTTTTAAAGTTTAATTTATTTATTAAATTGATTGGGGTGACATTGGTCAACATGAAGCCACAATAAATTTAAGAACATTTTCATTAGTCCCCAAAGAAACCCTATATCCTTTAGCCATTACTTCCCTTGCCCCAGCAATCATATCTCTCCAGCTCTAGGAAAAAACTGCTCTACTTTTTGTCTCTATACATTTGCCTTAACATTTCTCTCATATAAAGTGAAACATAGAATATGTGATCCTTCATTACTGCCTTTTTTCTCTTAGCATAATGGTTTCAGGGGTCATCCATGTTGTAGCATGTATTAGTATTTAATTTATTTCTTATCCTATATAATAAAATCCTAATATGCTAAGTGTCCGATCATTTGACCAGTCACTATGACATGCAGTAACCACCCGGGGGCAGATGCTCTGATTGGTAGGTTAGCTTGCTGTTGGGGTCTACCCAGATTGGGACTGGGAGAGATAGGCCGAACATGCCCTGGAGTCCTTTTGAGGCCCCTCCCCAGCCTCAATCGTGTACCAGTAGGGTCCCTTAGCATGGCTTGCACCCTCTCACAATCTGGGATCCCTCAGAGGATATTGGAAAGCTGCTTTTGGCCCGTTCCCCACAGGCCCGGCCTAGGGACCCCACTGGTGCACAAATCTGTGCACTGGGCCTCTAGTTCCTAAATAATATTCCATTGTATAAATATACCATACTTTATCCACTCATCAATTGATATACATTTGCATTCTTTGCTTTTATGAACATTTGTGTACAAGTTCCATTTGTGTATCTTGTTAGAGAAATGTCTATTTAGATCCTTTCAACTGGGTTGTCTTTATTATGGAGCTGTATCTATATATTCTAGGTAAAAATCCTTATCAGATATAGTATTTGCAAATATTTTCTCCCAATTTTGTGGGGTTTTCTCATTCTTGATGCTGCCCTTTGAAGCACAAAAGTTTTTAATTATGAAAATGGTCAGTTTTATCTATTTTTTCTTTGGTTGCCTGTTTTGGTGAAGTATCACAGGAACTACTGTCAGATCCACTCAGGAAAATTCACACCTATTTTTCTCCTATTAGTTTTATAGTTATAATTTTTGTATTTAGGTGCAGCACCCATTTTGAGTTAATTTTTGTATATGGTATGAGGTAGGGGTCAAAATTTGTTCTTGTGCATGTGGATATCCTGTGGTTCCAGCATATTTTTTTTTTTTTTTTTAGGTTCTCCAGCCAGGTTCGGTCGCCAGGTTCTGTAGCCGGGTTCTTCAGCCAGGTTCTGTCTAGGTTCTCCAACCAAGTTATGTAGCCAGGTTCTGTCCAGGATCTTTTGCCATGTTCTCTCCAGCGAAGTTCTTCTGTCTCTAGGTTCTGTGTAGGTTCTGTCTTCTAAGTTCTGTGTCTTGTTGTCTTGTTACATCTGTATTTATACCAGTTGATTTAATCCTATCAATCTCTATTCCAAAGGTTAGGGCGTTTCTTATCTCCATTCCAGGGAGTAAAGATTATGTAGCTTAATCATGATTGTTCGTAGTTAAAGAGATTAATTACCCGCCTGGCACTTAGTGAAGGGGTTTTATTCCCTTCCTAACTTCAGGGGAAAATCTCTACCTGGGGAAACAACCTTTCTCAGAGAGGTGACCTTGGTTAAAACACATAGTGCCAAGAAGGTGAGCAAACATATTAAGAACAGTATGCCATATATGCCAGGTCCCTTGAAACAGCAAGGATGGACTGGCTCCCGGCATTTTACAAAAAGTATTGTTTGCCCATTGAGTTGTTTTGCCACACTTGTTGAAAATCAATTGACCTTAAATATGATTTATCCCCGCTGGATTCTCAAATTTAGGTTGGTCTATATGTCAGTTCTTATATCTTGGTTACTATGGCTTTCTAGTAAGTTTTTATATTAGGAAGTATGAGTATTCCAACTTTTTTTTCCTCAAGATTGTTGTGACTACTGTGAGTCCCTTGCATTTCCATATGAATTTTAGGATAAGCTCGTCAATTTATGTAATGAGATCATCTGAAATTTTGATAGCAATTTTGTTGACTCTATAGATCAACTTAAGGAATATTGTCATCTTTACAATATTGTTTTTTTAATATTAAAAATTCAGTTGTCTTTCACTTATGTAGATCTTTAAAAATTTCCCTTAATATTTTATAGTTTTCAGAGTATAAGTTTTGTACTTTTTAATAAATTTATTCATAAGTATTTATTCTTTTTTTATGCCATTATCAATGCACTTTATAAAAAAATTCATTTTCAGAATTTCAGTTTTTGGAGTGTATAAAAATACAATTTATTTTAATATATTGTTCTTGTATTCTGCAACCTTGATGACCTTGTATTATAGTTCCACTAGTCTTTCAGTTGATTCCTTAAAATTTTTTATATTCAAGATCATGTCATCTGAAAATAGAGATTTTATTTTTTTTCCAATCTGTATGACATTTCATATTTCATTTTTTCTGCCTAACTGCCCTGGTTAGAACATTAAGTACAATCTATAATAATAAAAGCATAATATGCTAATTAGACGGGGTGTCCTTCAGATGTCTTTCTGGATGACATTCTGGATAAAGCTGCGGCTGGGAGGGAAGCCCAGGTCCTGGCTGCCAGAGGGAAGCCGATGCCAGCAGCCAGGGAAAGGAAGGCCTACTCTTGCACCAATTTCATGCATCGGGCCTCTCGCGTTATATACAAGTGCTCTTGGGGGAAAGCACTGAGTGTTTCATGCTAACTGTGAGATGTTCCCAGCTGCTCTTTATCAGGATAAGAACATTCTCTTTTGCTCCTAGTTTTCTGAGTGTTTTTCATCATGAAAGTGTGCTGAACTTTGACAAATGATTTTTTTCTGTATATATGAGATAATTGTGTTTTTATCCTAAATTCTACTGATATTACATTACAATAATTGATCTTAGAATGTTAAACCAGCCTTGCATTCTTGAATAAATCTCACTTTTTCATGGTTTCATACTTCTTCTGTTTAAATGTGCTGAATTTGTTTTATTGTATCTTATTGATGACTTTTGTGACTATGTTCATAATATTTATTAGTCTGTACTTTCCTTTCATTGGGATGTCTTTATGTGATTTTGGCCTCTGCTTTTGTTTCCTCTGAAATGCTCTAAATGCAGGTTGTGGCATGCAGGACTCCTGAGGTGGGGTAGGCTGTATTGCCTAGTATGGGTTTTTTTTTCTTTTCCTGCCCTGCGGCTACCGGGAGCAGTTAGCTCCTCTCAGGAAAAACTGGCCTTTTCCGTTTGGAGGCCTATGACTTTTGAGGGAGGGGGCTGTGTCCCATAGTCCAACCGCACATATTTCTGAAAATAGCACAAAGCAGCTCTCTCAACCCTGAAAAAATGAGGCAAGGCTCGCTCTCTGACTAGGGTTACCGTATTTAGCAAATAATAATAAAAAAAAGATGGCAGTTGCCCTAACCGGTTTGGCTCAGTGGATAGAGCGTCGGCCTGCAGACTGAAGGGTCCCAGGTTTGATTCCGGTCAAGGGCATGTACCTTGGTTGCAGGCACATCCCCAGTAGGGAGTGTGCAGGAGGCAGCTGATCAATATTTCTCTCTCATCGATGTTTCTAACTCTCTATCCCTCTCCCTTCCTCTCTGTAAAAAGATCAATAAAACATATATTAAAAAAAAGATAGCAGTTAAATTTGATTATTTTCTGATGGCTTATGCATATGCAAATTGGGATAAAATAAAAACATTACATGGGCATATTTAAATTAAACATTATACTTTGTTTATCTCAAATAAGTTATAAACATATAAATTATATAGCACTTTTTAACTTACTGATATATTTCCTTGATATTCTAACTCTCTTTAATAGTTATTTCTTTTATAGATTTTTTGATAACATTTCTTGCAATTATAGTCTGTGTTCAAGTGACATGGTGACATACCTTGTATAGTGGTCCCACACAATTTACTTTATTCTTTTGTTCATTCAACATTCATTAATAAGAAAATACACTCAAAATTCATCTCACGAGTCAGCCATTGAATAGTTACAGTCATAAAGTTTACCACCTGGAGTAAGTTCTTCTAGTTAGGTGTGTTGAAGTATATAATGCCATCTTTTATGGTATATATTCTTTTTCCTTTCTTCAGGAGTATACAATACCACTTGATCAATGGCTTTAAAAGTATTTTCATGAATAAAAGTAGTGTTATTGTCAATTTTCATTCCCTTAGTCTTCAATACTATGTATAGTGAGTCCATTTGTTCTCATGATGGAAGAATATTTAGTAACATCCATGTAAAGTAGTTAAATTCTTTAAGAGAGAAAATCCATTTGAAAAGATAGTCATGGCAAATGCTGTAATAATTATTCTCTTCAAATAAGAATTTCTTTTCCTGTTTATAAGCAATGTCATGCATAGTAAGACAAACCTTGAAATTAAATGGATACATTTTTCATCAATTCTTTCTTTAGCTCATTCAAAATCTGGCATAAGCAATAGAAATATTTTTTGCATTGTGATTACTTGCAATCATGACTATGTCTTAAAAAGGTGAGACATTTAGATCATTTCTGTAATAATAAATGAATCTATTTCATATTTCTTATTATTTCAGTAGATTTTGTCCTGGCACTTGAAAATTTACTTGCAATTTTGGAATCCCAAAATACTTATGGTAGCAATATGTTTAAATAGTCATTTGACCTGAAAGACTAATAATAATATCAGAATGGGTAACCATTACAATTTCTGCTGTTTCTCTTCTTCATCTGAATTTCTTTCAACCAAAAAATTCATTATGTTATCATTTCCTTTGGAAGTAGTTGAGGAAATCATACATCTCTTATGCTGTTACGATATGCTGGCTTCTATCTGACTTCCCAAATTTCCGTATTTAATAACAATTGCATACTGTTCAAAGAGCCACCAAAGGCAATTTTTCTTATTTAATAAATATCCATGGTTCACAAAATTTATCACAAAATTTACACTTGTGTTTTGGCATTTGGAGGTTCAAATATACACAAAAAAAATAGATAATAGTAACCACTTCAAATGGAAAAGATTGCTAATCTTACTTCTTCAGTATGTCTATCACTCAAAAATCCAAATTTATATCTAACAGTGAACAGGGGTTGATGGTAAAAGGATTGAGACTTTGTGAACAAACAAGAAATTCAATAGCTGATAGAAAAAAAGGTGAACTTCCCTATCATCTACAAGCAAGGGCTGTACTTGGTAAGCATGACCTTTTAAAACAACACCAGAGCAGATCTTTAATAAGATTTGGGAAGCACCGTGCTGAGGGATTGGCAGATGTTCTGAAGCAGGAGTGTTAGGGATTGGTGGATTGCCCACCTGTGTTAGTGTGGTCACTGGATCAAGGCTGTTGCTGACTGGCTGACTTTCAGAACTATGGCAGCTGGAGAGAAGGACTTGGTGATTGGCTGCTGTTGAGAGTTATTAGAGTGAGGCTATGGCTGGTTGCTAGATTTCAGAGCATGTGTACTGTTCAGAAATTATCTTAGCAGTGGTTACTACTTGTTCATGTTTCCCATCTTTGGTCTTTTTCTTTCTTGAATATAAAAAACAAGTACTTGCAGAAACTGCTTTGGCTCAGTGGATAGACCGTCGGCCTGCGGACTGAAGGGTCCCAGGTTCGATTCCGGTCAAGGGCATGTACCTGGGTTGCGGGCACATCCCCAGTAGGAGATGTACAGGAGACAGCTGATAGATGTTTCTCTTTCATTGGAGTTTCTAACTCTCTATCTAAATAAAAAATAAAAAACAAGTACTTTTAATCCTCAGCCCCTCCCCTCTCTACCCCACAACCTCGTTTTTAGTCCTCCCTTAGCCAGACCTGTAGGGGAGACAGGAGGGGACTGTCCAGATATCTATTTGTGGAGGTATGCTTGCCAGCTAGTGTGGCTATTTAAGTGATTTAAAGGCCAAAATCCGTAGCAGAAAAGTATCTCTAATTATTGAATTCTCATAACTTATTGAAAAAACTCAGGATATTTAGGGCATATCGACCATCAGTATAGGCTGCAGGTCAGAACATGAGCAGGGCGTGTCCTGGATGCACAGAGGCCGGTGGGCCTTCTCTCTGATGGCAGAGAGCAGAAACGTGCTTTCCTGCCCGCACCCTCCACCCCTGCCCTGATCTCCAAGGCCAGCACACACCTCGCTCGCCCTCCTGCTCTTCCCCAGCCGGGCCGGGCGGGCCTGACCCACAGGTCTGAGAGAAAAGTCCCCCTCTACCTTGACGGCACCTGTGACCTCAGGGCTCCCACCAGGTGAGCATGGCATTTAAATGTCAGGCCTCTTTGTGGAAGCCTTTCTCAAGTGTGTGCTGCAGACCTATGAACTGATGTGCTCTGCGGTGCCAAGCACGCTCTTTTCTGTTCTTAATGAGGGTGTTAGCTGTGTTACTTCATTTAAAATGCTCCACATTAAAAAGTACATTTAATTTCCTTCTTCTACTTGCTTCTCAATTCCTTTTCTTGAATCTGCTGATTTATTGATTAATTTTTCATTTATTCCGTTGAGCCCATTTTTGCTGGGTTTCTTTTGTACAGTGAACAAAAATACATACGAACTAGAACATATTTCTAGTTTCAATCCCTTTAGAATTACCTTCTTTTGTGTCATATTTTACTCCTTTTGTGACTATTCCTATTTTATTTATTTTTTTAAAAATATATTTCATTGATTTTTTTTACAGAGAGAAAGGGAGAGAGATAGAGAGTTAGAAACATCGATGAGAGAGAAACATCGATCAGCTGCCTCCTGCACATCTCCCACTGGGGATATGCCCACAACCCAGGCACATGCCCTTGACCGGAATTGAACCTGGGACCCCTCCGTCCGCAGGCCGACGCTCTATCCACTGAGCCAAACCGGTTGTGGCAAGACTATTCCTATTTTAAATATTCTTTTAACCATTTGACTGCTAAGGAGCGTTATCGTGCTCTTCTTATTTAAAACAAATTTATGTAAACAATTGGTATTTTTTAATCTTTGTTGTTGCAAAGCAATACAAGTGAGTTTATTGTATAAAAAGTGTTTTACATTTTTTCCCATACACGCGCAATTAGTGCCGCAGTTTTGGCATATGTCCGAAAAACTACGTCAGCAGCCAAACGGTTAATAAACTCTTGTTGACAACTTTTTTATACAAAGTGAGGTGTATTCTTTAAGAAATTGTGTTATTTCCCCCTCTATTACCAACTAGCTGTGTCCTGCTTCCCCTCTCTGTGGTTCTGATTCAGCATTCTCAGTGGAGTGAGGAATGAGTTGGGACTAGACGCAGGCCCTGTAGGGGATCATTACCTTGGTGCAGTTTATTCTGTATGTTTATTGAAGTTGCTGCTAAGGGTCCAATTTTCTATGCACAGATTTTATTTTGCCCTGCCTCCATTCCAGACACATTGTATGTTCCTGGCACTACTTCTCCTTCTTATCACACAGAATCTTTTCTCTACTCTCTTTATTTCAAAGAACAAGTTACATTTCATCCTCGTGTCTGTGGTACAGGTGCCAGAGTCATTTGGGGATGTTCACAGCTTCCACCCCCCTTTGCTGGCCTGGTGCCAGTGTGTGTCATAGTGTGGTCCTGGATGGTCATCCAGATGGTCGTCTGGACGGTCGTCCAGAAGGTCATTCTGCTGTTCAGCCATCAGGGTCCAATTAGCATATTATACTTTTATTATTATAGGTGCCAGGGAAGTGACTCAGTTTTCTGTGGTCTTCTACATCATAAATTATATTTCTTCCACGTTCGATGGTATCTATTTATTCTCTGTGACATATTATTTTATTTTATTTTTCCCCCAAAGTGAGTTGTTTCTTTAGTTTTTGCTGTAGCTATGGTTCCACTTGTCTTTTATCTAGGAAAACTATCTCAAAATTTCTCACATGTGAGTGGGATCTTTCACTCAATTTTGGGCTGTTGACCATTTCATTATTTTTCTATTCTTTTAAATATTTTAGTCATGAGCAAAGACAGTTCACAATCCATGTTCTCAGAGCTATACAATCCAGAATATTCTATTGACATTTCATATTACTACAGACCCAACTATGTTATTTGAAGAAGATCTAGGCTGTCATGAACTTTGTAATTTTCCCTTTATATTAATTTGGTATTTCCTATTTATTTTCTCTTAGTATTCACCTTAAGGTCATTAAAAAGCAAATGCCTTATATTTTTTTTTCAGAAATTGGTGTAATTCCTCCCTCCCCCGCCCCCATGTAGCCAGGCTTAGGGAGAGATGAGAGCACGTCAGGTGGTCTGCAGCGGAAGGAATCACAAACCCGGCG
>NW_006284838.1:1834048-1838311 GCF_000327345.1 Myotis davidii | reverse complement strand
GAAAGAGCCTGTGCCGTTGGTGTGATTGTGGATGTGTCTGTGATCACGGCTTACCTAAGGGACAGGCAAACGTTTTATGTAAAGGGGCGGAGAGCAAATTTGTTAGGTTTTGCAGGCCATACAGTGCCTGTCACTCTTCAACTGCTGCCGTTTCACAAAAGCAGCCATAAGACAATGTAGAAACAATTGGGTGTGGCCCTGTCCAAAGGAAGTGTAATTAGAGTAGGGATGGTGAGCCAGATTTGGCCCATAAAACATAGGTTGCTGAGCCCTGATTTCAATTAGAATCTTTAAATTATGACTATTTAGTAATTCCTAAAAAAAAATGTTGTAATATTAATAAGCTTTAGAAAGCAAGTATCAAATTCATTACTTTTGGATTGGTTTAATTGGTACAGTGAGAGCAGGGATTATACATACATATATCATACATACATGTTACATACATGTTATGTGGTTTAATTGGTACAGTGAGAGCAGGGATTATATATACATATTATATCATACATACATGTTACATACATGTTATATGTATGTATTCTGATATTTGTGGATCCCTTTGATGCTTTATTCTAAGATACACACGCACATGGACATTATTTCTGTCCCGCCCTGTGCTTTCGGTATTACTGAAATCTGTCTTCTCCTCTCCTTCAGTTTTCTCTGTTGTATCCCACCTCAGTGTCTCTACCGCCACTCCGTCCCTAAACCTCACTATACATCTGGCTGCAGGAATGTTCTTCCATTATAGCCATATAGATGGAGAGAAAGCTTTCTTTCAATTTTCAAAATCCTTGGGCTGTTTTTTAGGCCTTCTGCTCTCTATAACCAAATGCATGCATGAAATGCCACCCATTCTACTCCTCTGGATAAAATGACAATTTTGTGCTTTCGAGGCCTAGGAAATGCCTTCTACAGGTGACTCCCCGCCGTCAGATAGTTCTCATCCTGTTGTCCATCTTTTCCAGCTTTTGTGACATGCAGATCTCGCTCCATGGGCCGCTTTAGTCCAGAGTAATTTTTTAATCACGTAGCTCTCCCCCGCCAACTTTGATAGCAGAATAAACTCTGCACACTTCTTCTTGACTGGCCCGCTCCTTTGCAGAGGTGGATTGGTTGTCTTTACCATCCTAGTCCCTTAACCATTCCTGTAGTCTGGCCCCTCCCCCCAGCTCTGTCGGCAAAAAGGCTGGGCTCCTGGCTTTTAGGTGGTACCCTGGCAGCAAGCTCTTGGTTGACCACACCACATAGCAAATGCTCCTGTCTCCCTGAGTTACCTAAAACTATATGAAAGCTGTCCCTCCAGGATGAACCCCAATGTTTCCAGTTAAACTGGGGCCTTTCGACTCTAGTGCAAAGACATGCCCATCGGCATCTGCCTAGAATCTGCATAGACACAGTTGTTGGCTTAGAGGGAGTAAAGACAATGCCGGAGACTTCCTCCAGCAAATCCGAGAGGTCTGGTTCCCTGAAATGTCTCAAAGGACCTCGACACGATTGCTCTTGGAGGCCCTGATTGTTTCTGAATTAAGACGTGGATCAAGTGTTGGGGAAGTCACTTCACACTCAGCATCAGATGTTTGAGTGGCCGGACATGTCTACTGGCAGGTCCTGGAAGGTGTGCACATGCCCCTCCAAGGGCATAGGGTGTCTCCATAAAGAGCATTCGGTTCACTCTGGGGAGTGCTCCGCCTGCCCAGGAATCCCTGCGCAGCCTCTGTGAGGCTCTCCCCTCACTACACAGACACCCGAGCTAAGATCTGGATCTACCTGGATCTGGATCTCAGCACCTGATCCCATTTGCAGTCCAGGTAGGACCCCGGGGTGATATTTTAGCGTGTTTCTTAAACTTCTGTGGGAGACATATTGTTTCCTATTGGGCTCTGCAGGGTCCAAAACCTGCATCAGTTCAGCCTCGCCTCTGACTGAAATGACCAGTTGGTAACCCCCTGCTTCCCGGTACTCAGCCGGGGTTCCCTCTGAAGGGTCTGGGAAGTGGCTCTGAGCATTGTGTGGGCTCAGAATCCCCTGGCGGTGTGGTTAGCAGCACATGTAGGTAAAGTCCAGTTCTGGCTGAGTGGGTGGGCCTGGGACTCTGCATTCTGATGGTCCTTCAGCTGATTCTGATTCTGATGGAGGCGGTCCAGAGACCACACATTTAGAAATGCCGGGCTGTGGAATAGGCCGATGCAGAGGCCCCAAATAGTGAAAGACGGCACCTGCGGGGATGCAAAGGCAGGCACAGGTGGAGGTATTTCTGGATCTTTACTGACTGGGCAAGTCCCCGCTATTGTCCTCTGGGCATCTTTAAAACAGCCGGGATTGAGAAAAGATCTGAATGGCCCTTTGTTTCCCCATTCCAAGGTGTGAAAGAATAGCTGCCCCCACCTCCATGCATCAGGGTGACTTTTCTGGGTGCATTAGCCCTGCACAGGGAAGGATTGAGGGATCTAGGAATGAGTTAAATTTGTTCCCCCTTCAGAGTGTGATGGTTCTTGAAGGTGGTTGGGACTTCAGAGGGTACAAGTGGGTCACTTTGGAACTCAGAAGGTCAGGAGCACAGGTTGGGCAGAACTCCATGGAGCAGAGAGAAGTTTGTGTGAGAAGCCATAGCATATTTCCTTTACTTGGGAGGAGCAGAATAGTTTTTCTTATTATGTCACCCAGCTTGTTTGGCCTATGCCATTGATTGGCCAGTCTCTCTGTATATGGGTTACTGATCTGGTGGCCCTGCACACAATGTAGGAAGCCATGGCCTGAGAGAGAGAGAATACCTGAAGATGACCTAGAATGCTTGCAGTAACAGGCACATGGGCTCTTTGATCCAGGTCTGGGCCAGAATTGGCACATTGCTTTATGTCCTGATTGCTGGGGAAACTGCGGCAGGATGGAGGAAAGGGAGGAGCTAAACTATGGAACCAGAACCCCTTCACAGGAGTCAGGTGAGCAAAGGAGAGATAGGCCTAGAAAGATGTGCTGGGAGGAAGTCTTCTTGGCAGGCGAAGCCTATTATCTATTATTTGAAAACAGCTCATGTTGAGTATTAGGGAGTTTTCATTCAGGAGAATAAAGTGTTCTGAGGAAAAAACCAAGACAGAGATCTGACTTGAATAACAGCCAGGGAAGTGGCATCCAGGAAGCTGGCAGCATGGACTGCTGGGGTCTGGCCAAGGTTTTATGTGTGTACAGCGGGGCATGCTATCGGCACTGTTGGCCAGGCCAGGCCAGAGGAATAGTGCAGAAGAGTAGGGGGCTGAGTCCTGGCCTTGGCCAGATTTGATTCTGTAGTCTGGGCAAGGAGGAGTGAAAGGGGAGGGTGGGTGCAAAACTGCGAATGAGACAGAGCACTGGCTCAAGTCATGCCATGCGGGTTTGTAATCAGATCAGTATTTTCCTAATACACATTGACAGTGAACTTTCTCCCCTCTTCCTACCTTCTGCTTGTTGATAACATTGTCCGCCCTAGAGTATTCCCTGGAATCTACCCTTCTTGTCTTGTTAATCATCTGAAAGTTCATAGCTGCTGAGAACAAAATCTTCATTGATGTACAGCCTCATCTCATTTTACTTTCAGCCTCTGCCATGTTGTAGTTCACTAGCTTACTGTAAATCTCATGAAAATGGCTTGTTATCTTTTACCAGCTGCTGCTCTTCATTCACTCAGTACTGACTTGTGGGAGTTTACCTTTTCATTCACTGTTTTTAGGTGGCAGCCCATTAAATGGAGTCAATTTAGAGTTCACCTTTTTCCTCCTTTGCTTCACTAATACAAATAAAGTATTATTTATATGTCTACAGGGATACCTGAGATTTGAAATCCTGATCTCCTGAGCTAAGAGCTAAAACATTAAACCCAGGTGTAAATTTTCCAGTCATGTTGCAGGTCTTTTAGGGCTGTTTTTTCCTGAGAGACTTGAAGGTTATCTTTTGAGGAGCTGACTGAAGGAAATCATGTTTGGATGATGGCAAACCCTTTATTTCTCCCACTGGAACTCAATAGTACAAATTGCAATCATTTGGGGGGAAGTTAAACCTGCTTTTGACATGGGCTTATTCATCAAGTGTGTAGGTTAGAAGAGAGGTAAGGTGTGTGAGTAAATGCCTGCAGATACATACATTTAATTTATTTTATTAAATTCAGCGATGATGCTGAATATCTGCTCTATGTGAGAATTTTCCTAGTGTGATAATTCAAATATTAATACAAGAAAATGTATCTACTTGGGGTCTCCCTAGTGATATTTTGTTTGAAATGATTGGGAC
>NW_006284838.1:1825344-1833949 GCF_000327345.1 Myotis davidii | reverse complement strand
TGGTTGTTAGAAAGCTGACCATGCAATTCACACGTTTAAATCAAGTTTTATGCAGCCATAGTGGAAAGTAGTATGGAGTTTCCTAAAAAATTTAAATATGGAACTGCCATTTGACCCAGTGATTCCACTTCTAGGAATATATCCTAAAAAACCCTAAACACCAATAAGACAGACTATATGCACCCATATGTTCACAGTAGCATAATTTACAATAGCTAAGACCTGGAAACAGTGCAAGTGCCCATCAGTAGATGAATGGATAAGAACACTGTGGTATATGTACACCATAGAATACTATGCAGCTTAAAAAATAAGAATCTCTTACCCTTTGAGACAGCATGGAGGGATCTGGAGAGTATTGTGCTAAGTGAAATAAGCCAGTCAGAGAAAGATAAGTATCACATGATTTCATTCACATGTGGAATCTAATGAACAAAATAAAGTGATGAACAAAATAGATCCAGAGACATAGAAGCATAGAAAAGACTGACAGCTTTTAGAAGGAAGGTGAGGGTGGATGGGGAGAGATTATCTGGGGAATTTATATGCATATATGCATAGCCCAGGGACCCAGACAATAGTATGGTTAAAGCCTGGGAGGGGCAAGTGTGGCGTGGATGGGGGTCCTTGAGAAAAAAGGGGGGACATCTGTAATACTTCCAACAATAAAGATAAATTAAAATACAATTATTATCCTCTACATTGCCTATTTGTCTTTTCTTCAGAGCTTGTTTGGAGGTCCTAGCAGGGGAGCGCAGCTACTCGTATACCCTTGACCGAAGACCGGTCCTCTCCTCGGGGGGGAAGGTCGTCCTCTTCGACCGAGCGTGCAGCTTCGGGAGGGACGCACATGGATCGGTGAGGGAGGAGGGGGACACCCGCCTAGCCAGCCAGATCAGCCGAATCAACCCTGGCGATCAATGGGGTGACAGATGTCGCAGCCAGATCGCCCTCACATCCCTATTTGTCTTTTCTTAATTTCATAATGAAGATATATGAAATAGGTTGGGTCAGAAGAGTCATCTTAATCTGATCTTTATCACTGGACTGCCTTCCATTTATGACAGAATATTAGTGAGAAATGTTAGGAAAGGGATGGATACTACAATTTTATCTCCTTCTAAGAATGTTTCTTCAGAGTTAGTGACCATATACATCAGAGTGTACTAGATAATGCCAAATTATGCCCGTTTTCTCAATTCATTATTAATAGTGTTTCCTTTCATTCACAAATATAAGCTGGTTTGGATACTAAATCATATGAAGTTGCTTCTTATAACCAATTCAGTTTGGGACAGTTTCACTGAGTTGATCATTTTCTTATAAGAATTTTTTCTAAAGTGGCTATGAATCTCAATATACATCAACAGTCTTACTTTTAGCCACCTGTCCCTTTAGCATTTGGATCAACAACCTGAAGGCAGTTGAAAATGAACAAAAGCAGAAAGTTTCTGGAGGGGCTACACACTTGGAAAGAAAAACTTCAGAGGGTGGTTTTCCCATTTTTATAATTTTTAGCTTGATAGTTGTCCACAGTTGGTGACACATGGGATAGCTGGAACCCCGAGAGTCTTTCTAGAGGACAGAAACAGAGCAACGGCAGCTAGAAAACGGGGAGAGGGTACTTGTGAGTTAATATCAGATGTTCTATCATACATGTAAGTTTGGTTCAGGAAGAGAGGAAAGGAAAGGAAAGAATGGGGCAGAAACTAATATTTGAAAAAATAACGACCAACTGAAAACAGCAAGCATTTCTCCTCACTCCTGGGAACTTTAAGTGGTTAGCGCTGAGCAGGAAAAGGCAGGACTCACAGCACAGACAGCAGGGCACAGAGCACCTGCCCATAGTGTATCATTTCACAGAACGTTTTGCCTCCCAGGCTGCCTGATATAGAACATACCATAGGAAGCAAAGTTGTCTGTGAAAATCAATTACTTATGGCCTGGCACTCAAAGATTGCACTTTTATGAAAATGCATAAGCAAAGTCTTGGCAATTCCTAATCCAACCTGGAGTGACTTGATATAATTGGTAAAGAGATGCACAGGAGAATTAAAAATGAGTGGCTTTGCCTTCCATTCAGAGGGCGAAGAGCATTGGGCTCCCAAAGAGCTTGTAGATCCATTCATTCCAGGGGAAAGAGAGTTCTAGATCCTTTTTTCCTAAAAACATTCCACCTCGCTGTCTTCCTTAGTAGCACCATCACTGGCACATTAATTTAAAAACATTATCAACATCACAGTAAGTCATCTTGAGAAAAAGATAGGTGGGACTGATTTTATGTATGTTATCAAGGTCATTATTACTATTTAAGACACGTGGATGCAATTTATTTTCTAATTTACTATAAGGCTCTTTTTTTCTTTTTAGGAGTGGAATAAAATTATAAAGGTAAGTTCCATTTTCCCCTCTGCTCTCTGATCATTTTCTTATAAGATTTTAAAAGTATGTTAAAGGATATTAAAACAAATTGTACTCCAAAATACCTCGGCAAGTACTCAAGCAGCATGCAGCAAGCATTCACTGTCACAGCTGCCTCCCCTTATTTGTAAGTTCTTAAGCTCCCCTCTCATTTATGAAAACTGGAAGTGTTAGAAACCTCACCCTAAGGTTTGGGGAGTGGGGGTGACATTCTTGTACTTCATTTGGAAGTATGATGCCTCTTTACAGTAAGACCAAGGGAAATAGAAGGGAAGGGATAGACTTGAATATGCCGATTTGTTTGAACAAAGCTTCTAGCATCGTGATGCTCAAAATATGCGCTGCAGACCAGCAGCAGCAGTAGCAGCAGCAGCAGCACCTAGGACCTTGCTCACAAAGCAAAATCCCTGGCCACACTCCAGACCTAGTGAATCAGAACATCCAATGGATATTCCAGGCATTGCGAGGCAGGTTCTATGAACTGATTGAAAGATAAGGTCTAGGAGGAGATAGAATAGGTGGTGATTGTGAAGGGGAGATGGCAGGAAAGACTTTGTCAAGCATTTCCATTCTTAGAAAGACTTGTAAGTTAAAGAGTCTTTAGCAGTGGTTCTCAACCTTCCTAATGCCGCGACCCTGTAATACAGTTCCTCATGTTGTGGTGACCCCCAAGTTCATTGTTACAAATTGAACATAATTAAAGCATAGTGATTAATCACAAAAACAATGTGTAATTATATATGTGTTTTCCGATGGTCTTAGGCGACCCCTGTGAAAGGGTTGTCCGACCCCCAAAGGGGTCGGGACCCACAGGTTGAGAACCGCTGCTTTAGTGTTTTAAAAAATTGGAGGAATTGAATCAAAGTAGTCTGGTAGTAAGCAATCTAATGTTCCCTTGATCTTAGCATTGTTGATGCTTTCTACTAATGAAGTCTTCTCATGTTCATGTTGTTCACTCACATACAACTTTTTTTCAAAGAAAAATTCAAACAAGCCTGGCAGGTGTGGCTCAGTTGGTGGGGCTATGTCCAATGCCCTGAAAGGCTGCCGGTTGCATTCCTGGTGAGGCACAGGCCCAGGTTGCAGGCTGGATCCCCTGTAGGGGGCGTGCAGGAAGCTGCCAATGGATGTTTCCCTCTCACACTCTGCCTTCCTCATTCTCTAAAAATCAATTTAAAATAACTTGCCTGGCTGGTGTGGCTCAGTGGTTGAGCATCGACCTATGAACCAGGAGGTCACAGTTTGATTCCCAGTCAGGGCACATGCCTGAGTTGTGGGCTCAACCCTTAGTAGGGGGCAGGCAGGAGGCAGCCCATTCTCATCGTTGATGTTTCTATCTCTTTCTCTCTCTCTGAAATCAAGAAAAATACATTTTAAAGGAGTTTAAGAAGAAGGAAGCGTGGCAATGAAGAGCCAGAATATCCTTTAAAATACTTTTCTTAATCTTAAAAAAGAAATAAAAGGAGAAATCAAACAAACTCCAACATATATACATACATGCACACACACAGATAGACAGTGCTGATTAAAATGAATCTAGTCATGACCCTGGTCAGGTGGGTTATTTAGTTGTCGCATTGTTCTGTAAACCAAAAGGTTACAGGTTTGATTCCCTGTCAGGGCACATACCTAAGTTGTGGGTTCAATTCCAGTCAGGGTGTGTACAAGAGGCAACCTATCAATGTTTCCCTCTTACATCAATGTCTGTCTCTCTCTCTCTCGCTCTCTCTCTCTCTCTCTCTCTCTCCTCCCCTCTCTAAAAATCAATAAACATACACTCGTGTTAGGATTAAAAAATGGATCTAGTCACTGATTTCAGATACAAAAGTACTGCTAATGCATAAGTAGGTCAATAATCATAACCTAGACTTCCAAAATGTGATGCTGAACTTGTATTTCAGAGCTTCAGACAAGCAATGCCCTGCTTTGATTCTTGCACTTCCTTTCACTAATTCTGGGCCAATACATGCCCCACTCTAATTAGTCTGTCTTTAATGGAGGCTGTAACTGAATGTCAATACCAGGGTAGGTCACTAAATGCCACTTCTGCTGTTAAAAACCAGGGAAAAAGCAGAGAGAGCACACCGAAGGCAACAAGACACAAGGAACAGTAAGAACATGGGGGAGGAGAAGGTGCTGCTAATGAATGATAATGAAATGAAAGAGGCCAAAGTCTATTACAAGCTCTGAAGTTAATAATCATCTTATCTTTCATTTAATGAGGGTAGAGAGAGTCTTCAGAGCAAAGGTAAGACTGTGATGTTAGAAGCAAAATGATACAGGCAGCAGAGAGACGGGGGGATTCATTGTAATAGTGTAAATGACGAATGAAGAGAAGGCAAAAAAAATTATGCTTAAGGCTTTTATTCTATTGTAGTCTTTCCAACCACAGGATATTTTACAAAGTGTTTCAGCTGTGACAGTGATCGCTTGCTGCATGCTGCTTGAGTACTTGCCATGGTATTTTGGAGTACAATTTGTTTTCACAAAGTTGATTAAATTGTCTTTTGCAATGTTCCTGCCTATGCCTGTTGCCATATTTACATTTTACAAACAAAAAAGCAGAGGTATAAATATTAGGGAGAAAATGTTTTTAAAATGAATTATTTCTTATAAAAATATCCTGAGCAAATGTGGTATTTCCTGATAATTTACTAAAATTTAGTTATGTCTAGTCTATTATTCTCAATAGAATATGGAATCATTCAATTGCAAAAAAATACCCATCATCCAGTACAATATAAACCCAACTACGTCCTATGCATAGTGGGTCCTCACTAAATGGATTTGAAATTTATGTACTACCCAGTGATTATTTTAATTATGAAAATATTACTTCAGTGTTAGTCACAATAAGACTCCTCTCATTGAGTATTAAATCTTTGAATTCCAAAATTAGCCCTAGGGATTATAAAGAATTTCTTATAAAGTCAATTTGTAGACTGATTATTATTTAACTATGTTAATTTGGAGTTTTTCTATATGGGCTATCCGTGGTCGGCAAACTGCAGCTCGCGAGCCACATGCGGCTCTTTGGCCCCTTGAGTGTGGCTCTTCCACAACATACCACATGCGGGTGTACATACAATGTGATTGAAACTTCGTGGCTCATGCGGAAAAGTCGGTTTTCGGCCTGGGTGAGTCTATTTTCAAGTACAGTTGATATTTGGCTCTGTTGACTAATGAGTTTGCCGACCACTGGGCTAGTTGATTTGGGATATGAGATGGCAAACAAAATATTATAAAAGGCAAATATTTTTAGTAATACTTTCTCATGGTTTCATGACTGATGCCTAATATAGTGAGACAAAGCTTCTTCAAATGTCTCAGAATTTAGTAGGTATATGTGCGGATTTTAACAACACCCACGAAGATTTTTTCCTGCCTTTAAGCAGATATGCAAACTCTAAGCTTAGAAATATGTTTCTGAGCTTCAATAAATACCACGATAATTCTGCATATATGTAGAAGTTATCTTTAGAAAGATTTGCTTAGCAAGCAGCTCAGTAAAAGTTAGTCAAATTAATAGATCTATAAATATTTTCTTCATTTATCCTTGTAAGTGGAATCAAGTTTCCCATTAGCACACAGAAGTTAAACCATAAAATAAATACCGAGGCAAGGAGTTAAGTGCTAGGATCCTAGAATGCGGTCCTTGCTCCTGAAGTGCTCTCCAATCTAATACACAAATAGGACTCAAAACCAAGACCTTAGGAAGCAGCGTGATGTAGGCTGTGGCAGGTTAATTGCATTGATGGTCCTAATTAAAGTCTCTGTGTCCATGCTTTTTGTCATATGACTATCTAGTTCCGCCCAGTCTGACTTTGGACTGAACTTGTGACTCGCTTCAGTGCTAGAATGTGATAGAAAAGAGAGGGTGCTGGTTCTAAGTCTATGTCTCTGGAATCTTGCACCCTTCTGTTTGGATCCTGCTTTTCTTGCTCTTTCTAGTCCTCTGCCCTCACCGTGTACACCCGGAAGATGACAGCCGTGGAGAAAAGCCAAGGTGGCCCAACTACGGTCAGTCTACTTTCATGAGTAGATGTCGTCCTGCCCAGGCTAGCTGAAGTTTACCACGGATTTGGGAAACCGCCTGGATTCAGAAGAATCTCCCAGCTCCCAGGCAAACTTTCTAAGCAATGGAATCGTAAGCTAAAAAAAAAAAAATGGTTGTTTAAGCTTCTACGATGTGGTGAGTTGTTATACTGAGGTAGCTATCTGATACATGAGGTTAAGAGCTGTGGGCCTTGGATGTTTGTTGATCTTTCCAAAATGTATTTCCTTATATAGAAACCCACTATCCTTACCAAGTTGTTGTGAAGCTAAAATGTGTACTTGGTGCCTTAGATGCACTTAGTAAATAGCAATTACTATTATTAATGCTACTCCTACTACTCATATTGCTACTGTTACATTACTATTATGATGATTAATTTTACTACTATTGCAATAAACTAAGAGTTATAATAAATAGGGATAATTGAATATGCTACGGAAACATGGAGAAGGTGGTAATTTAACCTTCCCTTTAGGTTCTGGGGAAGGCCAAACAGAGGTGGTTATATTTAAGCATTGTCTTAGAGGGACTTTCAAGTATAAAGAGGTATTGAAAAATGCTAGCAAATGAATGGTCTATATCGATAAGGAGAGAAAAAAACTACTATATTTGTATAATGTTTTTTTAAAATACATTTTTTTATTGATTTCAGAGAGGAAGGAAGAGAGAGAGATAGAAACATCAATGGTGAGAGAGAATAATTGAATGGCTGCCTCCTGCATGCCCCCTATTGGGGATCGAGCCTGCAACCTGGGCCTGTGCCGTTGATTGGAATTGAACCCAGAACCCTTCATTCCACAGACTGATGCTTTATTCACTGAGCAAAACTGGCTAGGACATACATGTATAATATTTTACTTGATAAAGTATTTTCAGAAACAATAGTTTATATTCACAGCATCTTTTCACAGCAGAAAATTTTTTCTTAATTATATGATTTGGAAATGGAGGTTCTACATTTACATGTGTTATTTAATACCATTCAGTTTAAAAATCATGGAGATGCACTTAAATCCAAGCCTTTTGACTCCAACAAGTCTGTTTCCCACATATTACAATGCATTTTCTTACACCATGTTATTTCCCTAAATCAGTTAGAAGTATTGAAAGTATATAAAGGAAGTATTTAAAAATAGTGTCAGCATACTAATGAAAATATATCTTTTAATTCAGTAGATACTAAATCTCTAGATTTTTCATCTATTTGATAGTGAATCAGAGAAGACGTCACCATAATTAGGTTAATGATGAGAATTTATGTATTTCACATTCATTTTATGTAGTGATAGAAAAAGCGAGAGAAAGAGAAAGCGAGAAAGAGAGAGGAGAGAGCATACATCCCATAATCTTTTGTCCTATCACATTGAAAAATTTTCAGTTCTAAGAAACAAATTGGTTAAAGCACTGTGAATTTAGAATGACTACACTATCCTTATTTTCTTTAATTGGGGATCTGGGGGACTGAATTACTTTCTCATGGCCAAGGGAAATACTTAATTTCATTTTTTTTGACACCTAGGAAGATCTTTCTGACATGTAATAAGACCCTATTTGCTAATAATTGGGATGCATTCTATGGCCAAAAGCTAAGTAAAAGAGTATATTTGTAGCTTATTAACATCTTTTTTTTCAAGGTTTTAGCAACATGAAATCACAAAGTCCGGTTTCTGATGTCAGCAATTTCTTTATTCTTTTACTGATATCAGAAATTTCATTGTAAACCACATTTAATGTTGTTTTTTAATTTTTTAAAAATACTAGAGGCCCAGTGCACAAAATTCGTGCACTCATAGGGTCCCTCAGCCTGGCTGGCGATAAAAGCCAATCAGAGCCTTCTGGGTGCTGGCCAGGGCCTTCCTTAATTCCATGCACCCCCCTCCCCATTGGTCAGTGCACATCATAGGGAGTGATTGAACTCCCGGTCTCCCGGTTGAACTCCCGAGGGGACCTTTGCATATTAGCCATATATATATATATACTAGAGGCCCGGTGCACAAAAATTTGTGCACTCGGGAGGAAGGGGAGGTCCCTCAGCCCGGCCTGTGCCCTCTCACAGTCTGGGCCCCCCTTGGGAGATAACACCCTGCTGGCTTAGGCCTGCTCCCAGGTGGCAGAGGGCAGGCCCAC
>NW_006284838.1:1822249-1824599 GCF_000327345.1 Myotis davidii | reverse complement strand
ATAGTTGCTTACTTAAAGTTGCAGCTCAGAGGCCGGCAAGGCAGGCGGGGAACGTTGGTTTCCTCCGTCACTGAAGCAAGCAAGGCTCATGTTAGTTTCAAGCTGCCTGGCTGCTGGCAGCCATCTTGGCTGACAGTTAATTTGCATATCTCGCTGATTAGCCAATGGGAAGGGTAGCAGTTGGTTGTACACCAATTTTCATGTTTCTCTTTTATTAGATAGGATATATATATATATATAATTTTACAGGTCATTACTTGACTGACTGCCTTCAGGCCAAGGGTGGTCCTGATGAAGCAGTACATTTTGATGGAACTTTGGCTTATTTAAAGTCTCTGATTTATACTGATAATTGCCCCAAGTTCATGGAGATTATTTTGTCATTATGTTTAAACTAGAGGCCCAATGCATGAAATTAGTGCAAGGGGCTCAGCCCTCGCAGCCGCGGTGGCTTGCCTTGGCCCTCACAGCCTTGGCTTTGTCCGGAAGGTCGTTTGGTTATCTTGTCTAATTAGCATATTACGCTTTCACTATTATAGATGAGTCCCTAGCATAACCCATGGAGAGCTGGGCCAGAGAGCTGGTGTTAACACTCCACATGATATGTAGCTAGATTGACAAATCACCATGTTCTCTGGGTTTATAAAAAACTACCGGTGTTGCAGACTAAATTCCATACCTTGGTCCCAGCAGCCCAGATCTTGTTTCTGAGTTCTAGCCCCATACATCCAATGGTCTACCACTCAAAAAGCCTATAGTCACCACAAATTCGGCAACAGCTGACTAACCCCCCTCCTTTTGGTAACAGAAAAACAGACCATTCAGCAGAAAAATGACAAAGAATTTCACTGGTCATTTCACAAAATAGGACATGGAAAAGATGTCCATCCTCACTGGCTAATCAGGAAAATACAAACTAAACCCATATTGAGATACAACTATACCCTACCAACCTGGCTAAAGGAAAAAAAATGAAAATACTAAGTGGTGGCAAGGATATGGAGCTACAGGAACTCCTATGTACATCTGCTAGAAATGTAAATTTTTGCAACCACTTTGGAAAAGAGATAATTTTCTGTTTTGTTTAAGATATACATACTCTCTTTGGAGAAACCAAGATGGCAGCATAGGTTAACACCAGAGATTGCTGCCTCAAACAACCAATTCAAATTACACCTAAAAGTCGGAACGGACACCATCCAGAACCACAGGAGGGCTGGCTGAGTGGAAATTCTACAACAAGGACCAAAGGAAAGGCCACAGTCGAACCAGCCACATCTATTTCAAAAGCCTGTGTTCATCACCACTCCGCTGTGACATGGCCTTCCTCTTGCTGCGAGCTGCTGAAGCCAGTACAAGGAAATCGTTTCTCACGTCAGCCTTCCTTTACGGTTAACCAGACCCCCAGGCCTTCAGATGACCTTTCTGAGTTGCAAGGTGAGAGTATTGACAGAAAGAGATAAAGATCAGAATCGCAGTGCATGTGCTGTGTGGGGAAGTGAAGGGACAGGTCTAAGTCCACTTGGTTAAAAATAGGACCATGAACTTGTTGAGGACAGCCTCAGCTGGGTGTCTTGGTGGGGTGCAAAGGGGCTGCCCCCTCAGGGCAGGATCACCTGCAGGCCAGCCAACACATGTGGGGGGCACCCCCAATGCTAGGGGCACCCAAAGGATGAGAAAAACATTATGTGGGTAATGATTGGCTCTTTGATAGTTGCAAAAACATATAAAAGGAGATGTGTGGGAAGAGAAAAAACTTTGCTGGACTTCCTCAGAGGCATCCGAGGGCACAGCTTTCATATTAAAGTACACGTGGGGAACAATATACAGATGGTGTAGACTTGCACACCTAAAACCTATATGATTTTCTTAACCAATGTCATCCCAATATATTCCATCAAAAACTACGCGTGGGGATCATCATCATCTTTTCGGTCTCTGAAGGTCAATCTGGCCCTGCTGATCCTGATGCATGGGGCCAGTGGATTTATTTTATCTGTCATTTTAAAAAATGTTAGGTATGTGTGGTTTCCATTGCACATGGAAGTAGGGTAATTAGGACAAGAATGGTTGCTTTGTAAATCATTGAGGAATAACAGTGGTGTTTCAGGCAAGGTTGGTTAATGCTGCTGTTTTAAAATTGGAGTTGGAGCTCCTAGTCCTCCTTCTACACCTTCTCTAATGTCCCCCTTGTGCAGCCTTCTCTGTGCCCACATCTGAGCTGCACTCCCCCAGCAATGACTCACTCCTCCTCCGTGCCACAGATCTCATTATATTTACCACGTTGCAGCATAATCATCTGGATCGCTCCTGATCCCCGGTGAGACTGAGAACTCCTGGAAGCCCAGGA
>NW_006284838.1:1819601-1821916 GCF_000327345.1 Myotis davidii | reverse complement strand
TCTGATTGATGTTTCTCTCTCTTCCTCTCTCTCTTAATCAATAAAAAACATATTTAAAAAAAAGATATACATACTCTATCGTTCAACAATTCCATTTCCAATAGATGTGTATACTTGCACAATAAGATGTATCCACAAGAATGTTCATAGCAGTATTATTATAATAGTTCCAAGTTAAAATTACTCACCAATAGCTCTTAAACTTGCAGGTCTTCATAAGATGTACTATACAATGCTCAATTATTATGTCACTCAAAGACACCAGGTTCATCTGTTTACTGAGCTAGAAACATAATACTATGTAGATTCACTTTTTAAAATGCAATAGCTGTGCTGAATTTTTTTTATCATTACTACTTGAAATAATAAAATAAGCTTCATTTGTTAAAAAATTACTCAGATATCCAGCAACAGTAGTTAATGTGATATATTCAATGGGATCCCATGTAGTGATATAAATGAAAAAAAAAAACCAACAAACTACAGTTGACCCTTGAACAACACAGATTTGAACTACCCAGGTCTACTTATATACAGATTATTTTTTAAATAAATACACAGTTGGCCTTTCATATTCCCAGGTTTTGCATCAGAGATCCAACCAATCACAAATGAGAGCATATTTTTGATCCATGGCTGGAGCCCATGTATTTGGAGGGCCAACTTAAGTTACATGTGGATTTTCATCTGAGTGGGCATTGGCAGTCATTAGACTGATTGAAAATGAAACGATTAGCAAAAACTGAAAGCAATGACACAAAATACCAATATCAAGAATGAAATAGGGAATATCAAAGTAAAGACAAGGAAATGATAGTAAGGAAATGAAGCAAGTCTTTGACAAGTTCCAACTACTATAACTCACCCTATATGAAATAGGTTATTTGAATAGCCTTGTAACTATTATGAAAATTAAATCCATAATCAGAAAACTCCCCAAAATAAATATATAGGCTCAGACATTTTCACTAGGGAAGTTTACCAAATATTTAAAAAAGAATGAACACCAATTCTACACCATATTTTCCAGAAAGAAAATGAACATCCCCTAATTTATTTTATTAAAAAAATTTTTTTTTGAGAGAGAGGAAGTGGGCAGAGAGAAGGCGGAGAGAGAGATGTGTACAAGAAACACTGATCTTTTGTGCATCCCAATCTGGATTGAACCAACTGGATATGTGCCTTGACCTGGAATCAAACCTACCACCTTCTGGTGTATGGGACTGTGCTCCAACCAACTGAGCCACAACAGCCAGGGTGCAAATTTATTTGATGACACCAGAATAATATATCAAACCAGACCATGTTTAAAAACAAGCAAACAACCCTGCAGTCCAATATCCATGAAACTGCAGACCAAAACTGCATGAAAAATGATGCAAACTTTCTTTTTTTGTTGTTTGTTAATCCTCATCCAAGGATATTTTTCCATCAATTTTTACAAACAGTGGAAGGGAGGGGGAGAGACAGAAAGAGAGAAACATTGATGTGAGAGCCACATCGATTGGTTGCAGCCATATGTGCCCCAACAAGGGCCGGGGATTGAGCCTGAAACTGAGGTACGTGCCCTTGATCAGAATCAAACCCAGGACCCTTCCGTCCATAGGCAAACACTCTATCTACTGAACCAAACTGGCTAGGGTGATGCAAACTTTCTTATAAAAATATTGGAAATGTAGCATAGCAATTTATATAAAAGAATTATACACCATGACCAAGTGAACTGTATTATTATGATACAAGGTTGTTTAAATATTTAAGAACCAATCGATGAAATTCACCACATTAACAGACCAAAGAAGAAAAATAACATGATATTCTCAATTTATAATAAAGGGCACTTAACGAAATTCAACATGTATTCATTAAAGAAAAAAAGCTCAGCAAACTGAATAGAGGTGAGCATGGTGAACTTGGTAATATATCTACCAAAAATCCTTATAGCTGACTTCACAGTTTATAGTAAAAGACTGAATACCTTCCCTTTCATATCAGGGGGAAAAAAAGGCAAGAATATCTCCTCCTACCACTGCTATTCAGCATAGTTTTGGAAGTTATAGCCAGTACAATAAAACAAGAAAATAAAACAAGTGCTATATTCTTTTATAGCATGGAAAGAAAACAGTAAAACTACCTCTATTTGCAGATGGCACAAATCCAGAATACAGCATCACAAAACGCTCCTAGAACTAATAGGTTGTTCAGTAAAGTCGTCAGATGCAAGATCAACATACAAACATCGGCTCTACATCTGTATTCCAGCCACAAACATGTAGAAATCTGAGTAAAAATACATTACACCAATCACAAAAAAT
>NW_006284838.1:1779456-1819539 GCF_000327345.1 Myotis davidii | reverse complement strand
ACATAAAAGGGTACGGTCTTTTTTTTTTTAGTTTTATTCATTTCAAACGGGCCGGATCCGGCCCGCAGGCCATAGTTTGCCCATGGCTGGGTTAAAGAACCTGAAGCAGCCTCCTGACTTTCTCCCACAGCCTCAAGTTTAGCATTTATTGGAACAAACGCATTTGAAGAAGAAAACAAAGTAATTACTCTGTATCCCAACCTGTACAATTTACCAAACACAAGAGAATTGGGAGATGAGTTCCTTCTCAATGGAGTTATTCAAGCTGAGAAGGGCAAAAACATCTTCGGGTGGTTACGACTGTTTAGACTGGTCCTGCCAAGGTTTCTCTGGTCCCCGAGAGTCAGTGACAACCTAAATGTCATCGACATCATCATCATCATCATCATCATCATCATCATCATCACCATCATCATGGTATCCACCATCCCTGTGGGCTCACATGTACTAATGTTAACAGCATGCGTCTAGGAGAGCTTACATACTGCCCAGATTCACACAGATTGGAAACAGCATCAGTTGACATCAAACTCAGATTTCCCAGGATCCAAAGCCAGGAAAATTATTAGAAATATCTTTCATTTATTTTTTATTGAATATGTTTTTTTTCTTTTCACTTCTATTGTATGGTGTATAATGTATATCACATTCATACAATAGTGATTAAACTTATACACACACACACACACACACACACACACACATATATATGGGATTAATTAGTAATTCAGTATGGGAAGTGAGAATTTATAAGTTTTCCTTCACAGACATATAAAACCTGCCTAAATCACCCTCTTCTGCCTCCTCCATACTGGGTACTACATCGTTATAGAGCCCAGCTGTGCGTGCGATCCATCAGCGCCCCAGGGACAAGTGATAATTCTGATGGGCGAGTGTCTGTGAGAAAGCTCGGTATGGTTAAACGACTCTACATTTCCTTTTCCTAAATGTGTCTGTTAGCATCTAGCAGAGCTATTTCTGCGCCCACCATAGAGATCCCTCTATTGTCTTTTCCTATCAGAGCTATTTTCTTCCATTTTGGTGTGATTGACATGGGGGAGCCCACACTGAAAACAGCGTGCTGCTTGGCATCTCTCCTGTGAGCTCCCGGAGCAATGAAAGTCAGAAAAACATTGTCAGGATAGGGTCATAATAAAAGGCCCTGTTGGATGCTGTTCTCCTGAGCCTGTAAATTCAGTGAAGTTTATTGTTTTGATCTCGAGTCCACAGATTATGCTGTGTGATTTAAGGCACTAAAGAAGCAGTCAGTTTGAGCAGCAGTAAAATTTCTGCAGAATAAACAAACTCATAAACAGGCACTGTACGGCCTCCTCGCACTGCACCATTTCCCCTCGGTGGTTTCACGCCAGGATTGTAGAGCTAAAATGATGCAAAGTGCAGACCAACTTCCAGGACTTAAAATGACAGGATTCTTCTCGTTCAGACAATGCATGACAAAGTTCCTCCTGATTAGAAATGTTCACTGAAAATGTTTTAATGATTTAGCACTTTTTAAAAGTTTTTAAAAAATATATATATATTATTGATTTTTTTACAGAGAGGAAGGGAGAGGGATAGAGAGTTAGAAACATTGATCAGCTGCCTCCTACACACCTCCTACTGGGGATGGGCCCGCAACCAAGGCACATGCCCTTGACCAGAATCGAACCTGGGACCTTTCAGTCCGCAGGCCGACACTCTATCCGCTGAGCCAAACCGGTTAGGGCAATGATTTAGCATTTTTAATGATAAACATATTGGTTCTTTGAAACATTCTGTGGCTTGAGCAGATGTATAATCTGTGAAAATGTATATTTCATGCATGATAAATACTACTGCACTTTTCTTGGCTATTGTTGCAATTAATTAAAAATTACCCAGCCTTTTTTTCTGGATGAAACTATGAACTTCTGGTGTGGATGCTGCAGAATAATTTGTAATTGTGTGTGTCATCCCTACATCTTCCCAGCATTCCCTTCCTTTTAAGCAGCTAGTGGGGCCCTTTTATAAGTCAGGGCCTATAAATCTAAGGATTTTCTAGCCTTTTGTGAAAGCCAAAACTACTTGGAGAGAGACTGTAAGTGTCCCAGAGGGTTGGGGTAACAGAGAATAACCTGAAAGGAAGGAGAGAGAAGAATTTTCTTCCTCAGCCTGGGAAGGATATGCATAGCAGAGAACCATGCCCAGTATCTTGGCTGTGCTTCAGAGCGGCGAATTTGTCTGATGGTTGGCCATGAAGAGTATCGAGCTTAGTAGGCTCAGAGCACAGTATTCCCAGCCCAGCCCCAGAGTATAAACCCCAGATGTGTTACAGGGGCACCAGAGTTACTGGATCTGAACAGACGCTTTGAGTGCAGGGATGATGGAGATGGTGGTGGTGTCCGGGTGGAGAGATGGCTGATGATTTGAGGGATATCCTCAGTGCTTTGGAACTGTGTATGATACTGTGCCTTGAGTACATTCATGTTGGGAGCTGGAAATCGTTGGAACTAATTTCCTCAAATCATGATGGAAACTTGCACACCAAAATCTGCAGTTTGTTATTCACCGAAGCTACAAGGTATTTAATTCTTATGCCCTTAGGATCTGAAACAATAGCTCTCTACCAGTAGACATGTCTTTTATGTTGCGTCTTAGATTACCACTTAGGACATAGTTTATTGTCACTTTCAAAATACTCTGTGGTGTGCTTTTGCGATTGTTTTCATTATGTAAGTGTATATCTCGCCTGATTTTGAAATGATTTATTTCTGTCTCTTAATGGGAGTCTCATGGCTTACATTATTCTGCTTATTTTGCTTCCCAGAATGAAAGAGAGAGAGAAAGAGAGAAAGAGATAGAGAAGTAGCAAAGGCAGTCTACGAATTTAGATAGAGAACGTCATGAGGAGGTTTACATGAACATACGTTAACTGAAGCTGAAAAGAACAGAAGAAAATAAAAAAAATGAAGACCAGCCCTAACCAGTTTGGCTCAGTGGATAGAGCATCAGCTTGTGGACTGAAAGGTCCCAGATTCGATTCCGGCCAAGGGCATGTACCTTGGTTGTGGGCACATCCCCAGTAGGAGGTGTGTAAGAGGCAGCTGATTGATGTTTCTCTCTCATCGATGTTTCTAACTCTCTATCCCTCTCTCTTCCTCACTGTAAAAAATCAATAATAAAAAAAATGAAGACCAAATGCCATGACTGTTTATCTCTTATTACCTAGAGCAAATGTGTTATAGCGGTATATCTCTATTTCAAGGATCTAAGGTACTCTTTATTGCACAACCATTATTTTATGTATTATTAGGAAAATATGTTACCAATGAAGAGACACTATTTTTATCACTTAGAATTTTTATTTTATACTTATTTGAATAACTCACACTTATTTAAGTAGACTTTTATCATGTATCCCTCTTGGGTCTGCAAACACAAGAAAGTAAAGGTGAAATAACGGGTTAAAGTGTTCCTGAAGCTCCTTCACCCCCCGAGTCTGCTCTTCCTCAGGTACCTTCCCCTTAGGGTCATCAAGTCCATGTTTATTCAAACATGGTTTGAGTCATCAAAGCATTGGGGAGGCAATGTTTTTTGTTTGTTACAAATATATTTTTATTGACTTCAGAGAGGAAGGCAGAGGGAGAGATAGAAACATCAATAATGACAGAGAATCATTGATCGCTGCTTCCTGCACACCCCACACTGAGGGTCAGTCTGCAACCCGGGCATGTGCCCTGACCGGGAATCGAACATGATCTCCTGGTTCATAGGTCGACGCTCAACCACTGAACCACGCCTGCCGGGCATTTTCTGTTTTGTTTTGTTTGTTTTTTCCCTAATAATTAGTGATGTTGAACATCATGTACTTAGTGACTAATCTTATATCTTCTTTGGAGAAATGTCTCTTCAAGGTCTTTGCCCATTGTTGGGCTGTTTGGTTTTTGTTGTTGAACTTTAGGAGTTCTCTATATATTTTGGATACTAATCCCTTATCAAATATATGATTTGCATATATTTTCTCTCATTCTGTAGGCTGCCTTTTTACTCTGTTGATAGTGTCTTTTTTAAATATATTTTTATTGATTTCAGAGAAAAAGGGAGAGGGAGAGAGGGCTAAAACATCAATGATGAGAGACAATCATTGATTGGCTGTCTCCTGCACGCCCCCACTGGGAATTGAACCCAGAACCCAGGCATGTGCCCATGACCAGAATTGAACCTGGGACTCCAGGCCGCAGGCTGATGCTCTATCCACTGAGCAAACCGGCCAGGACAAGGCAACATTTCTATAAAGAACATTCTACTCTTGTCTCCAGAGTTCTCCATCAAGATGCTGATACCCATTCTGCAAGTTTTGATGTTACCACTTTTCATGTTTGCTCATGCCGAAGAATTGCAACTACATCATAATGGCCACCTGCTAAAAACAATCTTAAGATGCCATTATTGGAATGGGCACTACAACTTCAATATATTAAATTTTTAAAAGAAATATATGCCTTAGAATCAATGAAACATGGAATAAATAATCTGTAATTTGTTATAAAATAAATAAATAATGCAGGAAAATTATTTTACCAGGTTTAAAAGCAAGATGTTTTACCTAGTTTTCTTCTTAAATTCTTGTATCCAAGGCAAAATGAAAAAACTCTAAAGTTTCAGAAAGGCTATAGGTCACCAAATATGGGGAAATAATTTGCCACTATGATAGTTAATCATTAAGATTTCTGTTTACAAGATTACTTTTAACATTCTTCCATAGTTCTATTGAACAAAACATAAAAACAGTCAATAAAATAGAAGTCATTAAATGTAATTACTCAACTAATGCAGAATATTTTTCTTAGGTAATATAATTTCTATATGTAAATGGCAATATTTTGATGTAGTTATTTGAACTCATTGTTGTTGATATAAAATTGCCTTTTCCCAATTATTTTTTGTTCTGCAAGTCTTGGAGTGGTATTCAAACATTTAGATCATGACTCCACATCAGTAAAAATGATTTTGAACAAGCACCCTCAACATATGTATGTTTATTCTCATGTTAGTACGTGTGGTACTGTATTAATGTATTATCTACACTTTAAGTATCTTAAAAATACTTAAATATAAGAGATGTGATAATAAATAAATGTAAATACAATTATTTTGGACCCCCAGAGGGTAATCTTGCATGCTGATTTTGAGTCCATCTTCCTAAACTGTTAAAACTGTGCTCAATCTGAAAAGGGTACTTGTCCCATCCCCACCCCCAGGGAAAATATAATTAATAATTTCCTTCTTCCTTCTTCCATCTCCCTTTGGCTGAGGATAAGATTCTCTGATCTCTCTCCTCTCTCTCTCTCTCTCTCTCTCTCTCTCTCTCTCTTTCTCTCTCTCTCTCTCCTCTTTCTTCTTTCTATCCTCTTTCCTTTCTTTAAGTTTTTTTTTAATATTAGAAGGCTAATTTGTTTCTGCAAGTGAGCCTTTGATTACCAGAGTGTAACTTCTGTACTTGCCAATAGTTAGTCTTAGGAAAACTTCTCTATGAAGTTAATTTATATAAATTGAGCCTGGCTCCCCACTGACTTCATAAAATGGAAATTTTGTTTCTCTTGGAGCAGAGGAGAAACATAGCCCTTAGATGTAATGAAATCACACCAAAGCAAGAGAACATCTTTGAAAAGCCTATGTTTAAAAGAAAATCATTACTTTTATGCTCAAATAATGTTACTCAAAATGAGATCAAATCTTGATTGCAAAACAGTAAAGCCCCCACCCAGCCCTTTTATATTTCCGGACCCACATGAAAAGATCAAAGGGAGAAAGGCACACAGGCAAGTAATAACCTTCACTAACTCAATGAAAATGTTCCTCTTTGTTTTCTTTTTTTCAAAACCCAGCCCTAACTCCAGCTGTTTAATATTCCCATATTAAGATTACAGTAAAAAGTATCAATATCACAAATAATAAAATCAGCATATGTGTATAATGTTGATATATTTGTCAAGTTTTTTATTATAAAAATAAAACTCTTCTTATTTATAAAGCAGAGTCTTTGGAATGAGGAAGAACATACCCCTCAGAGTCCCTCATTGAGACAGTAGACGTATATAATTCCTAGTTTTGGATTTTCATTGTATTTTTAAATGTAGATTCCATAGTGAATATAAGTGTATCAATATCTGGGTTAAAGCTTTTGGAGAGAATATTATAAGTTGAATTATTAGAACAAAGGGATATATTTTTTATTTGAAACATAAACTGCCAGTATATGACTTATGTCAGAAAGTACCCACCAATATTGATAATTATCAGTGTATTAACTTTCGTTAATGTGAATTGAAAAACAAAAGTCTGTTTTAATTTGCATTTTGCAACACTGTTTAACTATATATTTTTAAAATTTATCTTTAGCCATGTTAACTTTTGTGCATACATTTGCATATACGTTGGCCATTTTTCCTATGGAAGCATTGATATTTTCTACTTCTTTTAAAGCATATGTACATATTATCTTTATTAGCATGTTATACCCTTTTGGTAAACAAATGGTAGTTTTTACAAGTTTTAAGTTTTTATGCAATGGTTCTCTTGTTTTGGCAACATGCTGACAAAGCAAATCTAGAAATCACCTTTCCAATTATAAACTGAAGGTTTAGATACAATGCATAGCTCACCTCAAAAGGAAAAAAAAGGGAAGTCTCATTTGCAGAGAAACAAAGAAGGAACCAGAAATCAGAGCATTCAGCCAGTAAATTGAGCCGGTGTTGACCTTGCAGATGATTACCAAACCCTCAGTCCTAGCGAATCCAGCTTTAATTTCCATACGGGGACAGAAGTCAGGACTTGGGCCTTTAGATTATGGGAATTTGGGACTGACTCCTCTGTAAAGGCAGGACGCTTGGAGAATGTACTTTCAGGGAAAGGGGAAAAAGAAAACCTGTGCAAAAGAGCCTTTTCAGAGACAAAAATGCCCTTTTTGTACTGGACTTAAAAAATTCCCTTGATATCAAAGCCCAGAGCCTGAGCTGAATCTATGCATCTTACCTGATGCTGCAGGAATTCTCAAACTAGAAATTGAAGTTGGACTCAGACTGATAATTACCCTAAAATCTGAGAGAAGATAGTGTCTGCAAGACAGAGCCACAAGCTGGAAAGGTTTACCAATACAATTTCTAAGTCAGGAAGAGAAAGAAAACATTTAAAAAGGAAGCATCAGCCCAGCCGGCGTGGCTCAGTGGTTGAGTGTCAACCCAAGAACCATGAGATGACGGTTCAATTCCCAGTCCGAGCACATGTTGGGTTGCGGGCTCGATCCCCAGTGTGAGGTATGCAGGAGACAGCTGATCAACGATTCTCTCTTATCATTGATGTTTCTGTCTCTCTTTCCCACTCTCTTCCTCTCTGAAATCAATAAAAATATATTTTAAAAAAGGAAGCATCAAAGAGAATATATGGTAAATACAAAGCATAAAATAAGATAGGAATAAATCCTATGTGTAAGTTATGAGCGTGAGAATCAACAAATCACACTGAAGAGTAAGCAGAAAGCTTTTCTAAGATGACTAAAATAACAAGAAAATACAGTGACAGACTACATCACAAGTAAAAAGCAGTGATGCAACTTTTCAAAAATGGAAGAAAGATACCCAGATTTAACAAGGTGGAAGAATGACATAACTTGAAAATATCTTCACTCTAATTATCTTTGATCCTGGGTAAAGTGCCAATTATTTGATCTCTTATAGGAAAGAAAGAAATATGCATGAATTCCAGAAACTAAGAAAAACCTGTAAGCCATAGGGACACAAGTAAATCCTCAAAATTTGGCTGTTTTGGTGGTGGTATGGGGGCAGTTAATGGTGTGGTCACAGTAATTTAGGGGATTTAAGTATAATGCCCATAAAATGCGAACAAGTTTTAGCTCTTAGAAAGCAAAGAAGCAGACCAGAGATCATCTGTGATAAGCTGGAAACTTAAAAGAATTACATCCTCAAAGAGAATGGTCTAAATCTATTCACTGGTACAAAAGAGAAGAAAATAAAATTTCACTGTTAAGACAAACCATGAGGAAAGTCAAACTCTGACCTTATGCAAGAGTATGATAAAAATGTATACTATTGACATAGGTCCAGAATTTTAAATTGAAATAGTAACACCAGTGTTGTACTGATAGAATCAGTGAAAATTAATTTAGGAGAAAGGTATCCTATCAGATTTCTAAATTTAAAAAAGTGATCCACTAAAGATTAACTGATATTTAAAATACATTTAGAAAACCCAAAGAAATAATCCACTGAATAATAACTAGTAGACAAAACAAAGAGACTACCATTAATTTCTAATAATAAATACAACATAGGGATTAGACAAATAATTGGTTAAAAACATAGAAGGATTTGAAATATAAAAAAACAATACTCCCCTCCCCCTCCATGGAAAAAAGTAATTTTGTAAAAGATCCAATTAGAACTTCTAAAATGAGTCTTAAAAAATAGGACTGACAGCTGTCAGAGGGGAGAAAGTTGAAAGATTAAGAAAAAGAAAACTCAAAGACACAGACAATAGTATGGCGATTACCAGAGGGAAAGGGTGTTAGAGGAGGTAGGAGAGGGTAAAAGGGGATAAATGGTGATGGAAGGAGACTTGACTTGGGGTGATGAACACACAATATGATATACAGATGAGGCATTATAGAATTGTACAGCTGAAACCTACATAAATTTGTTCACCAATGTCACCCCAATAAATTAAAAAATAGCTAGAATTAAAAAATAAATTAGTGAGTCAAATATCAGGTTAGGAATACCTGAAGGGAGTCCTAGTTAAATGAAAGGTAGATCAGAGAAATGATCCAGAAGGCAGTACTGAGAGATGGACAATAACTAGTGTAAGCAATGAACAAAATAAACTCCCTGCCCTGGTGAGGTTTATATTCTAGTGCTAGGGTGGCGGGGAGACACAATAAACAAGCAAATGCTATGTGCCTTGCATGGTTGTATTAGGGAAACAGAAAAATGGAATCTGTATGTAGATGCATACATGTATGTATACACATGGTTTGGTTTAAGTAATTGGCTCACACAATTAGGAAGCTGAGCAAGTCCAAAATCTGCAGGGTCGGCCGGCTGCAGACTGGAGACCAGGGAGGAGCTGAGGTTGCTGGTCAGGAGCAAAGGCTGTCTGCTCAGCAGGGGTCAGTCTTTCTTTCCTGCTCAGGCCTTACTCAATGGCATGGGGTCCCCCCACAGTATGGAGGCCAGTTGGCTTCACTCTAAGTCCACTAGTTCCACTGTTAATCTCATCCAGAACACCCTCCCAGAAACATCCATCCAGAATAATGTTTGACCAAATATCAGGGCATCATGGCCTAGCCAAGCTGATATATATCAAATGCACTACTATAGTGGTGACAAGAACTATGAGGACATAGTAGTGGGAAGAAGGAGGGAGCTGGTAAGAGGGAGAAGTCTCAGTATGAATTTGAGGTTCCTTTTTTTAAAATATGGAAATGAAGAAGGGCTTCTTTAAAATGGTAACATTTAAGCAGAGAACTAAGGAAGTGAGCAAATAAACCAAATGTCCGATGGACTCCAAGGGAAGAGATGTGTAGGGACGGGTTCTGCAAGGCCCTGAAGGAGGAGCATGCATGACATGCTCAAGATCAGTAAGAAGGTCAGTGTGGCTGAAGCAGAGTGGCTGCTGGTAAGATTGTAGGACAGAAGTTGGGTAGGAAAAGGGGGCAAGGAACACATGGGCACTGTGGCCCAATTGATGGACTGATTTTTATTCTGCATAGAGAGGTAGGAAAAAATTAATAGCTTTGGAACCAGGATGTAATTTTATATGGCTTTTTAAAATATTGAGAATCCTATATAATAAAAGGCATATGCAAATTGACTGAATGGCGGAATGACCGGTCGCTATGATGCACACTGACCACCAGGGGGCAGACGCTCAATGCAGGAGCTGCCCCCTGGTGGTCAGTGCACTCCCACAGAGGGAGCAGCCAGAAGTCAGGCTCACAGCTGGCGAGCACAGCAGCAGTGGCAGGAGCCTCTCCCACCTCCGTGGCAGCACTAAGGATGCCCTAGGGCTCCCGGACTGTGAAAGGACGCAGGCCATACTGAGGGACCCCTCTCCCACCGAGTGCATGAATTTTGTGCACCAGGTCTCTAGTAGACTACAAAAGGCAATGATAGAAACAGGAAATCAGCTATGAAATCATTGAAGTTATAATGTAGGAAGGAGATGAAGTGGTGGAGGTGGTCAGGATAAATATGATTATGGATACATTAGAGGCCCAGTACATGGGTGGAGGCCAGTGAGAGGGAGGGGCCAAGGGAGGTTGGCTGACCGGCCCCACCCCCGATCAGGGTGTTGGGGGCCGATCAGGGCCTCGATCAGGCTGGTTGGCTTCTGCAGTGCACCTCATAGCCACCAGTCGTTCTGGTTGTTCTGGTTGCTCCACCATTCTGTTGCTGGGCTTTTATATTTATAGATTTGAAATAACAGCTGACCAGATTTGCTTATGACTTTGTTGAGTAGAGGAGTCAAGGATGATTCTAAGGGTTTTGACTTGGGTATCTGAGAGAACAGATTTGTCTTTTATTGAGATAGAGATAAAACTCCAATAAGAGAGGCTTCATATCAGGAATAAAGGCCAAAGAGTGATTTGGGGTCCACAGGTGTGTGTTATTTGTCAAAACTTGTTGATTATTGGAGGGAAAGCAGGGTTCAGGGGGATATCATACACTTAGAGTTGTATTTTTAAAATTGAGATGCTTATTAAACATTTTAGAGGAAAATTTAAGTTGCCAATTGTATATTCATAAGTAGTGTGAGTTTTAGGTTGGATATATAATGATGCTAAGAATCATCAAGAGTTAAAAAACTTAAAAGAGAAAATATATCGAATGTGAGTTTCAGAAGGAAAAAAAAGAGAGTGATTTTTAAAGAGAGAAATTACTGAAGGTTAGTAAATAAAGGAATTCTTTATAAATCTATTTCTTGCCATATTTCAGTGAAGTGGCTAAACACCAAGGTTAAAGAGGGAATTAAAAGGTCAACCAGAGATAAAACTTCAATAATAGAGGCTTCATATCAGGAATAGAGGCCAAAGAGTGATTTTGGTTTCACAGGTGTTTGTTATTTGTCAGAACTCATTGATTGTACACTTGAGAATTGCATTGGATTTTGTATCAAAAGAAAATTCTGAAAATAAATATTGAATTTTAGGTACTAATATGCCTGTGTAAACAGGAGGAAGTGTACTGATGTGTGTAACATATTTTGAAATGCATAAAAAATAAGATGGACTTATGAATGGATAGATATGTAATATGTAGAATATAAGTGGTGGATGTGAGTATACATATTGTACAATTCTTTCAAATTTGCTGTGCTGGTAAAATTCCATAATAAAATGTTGTAAAAAAGAAAGAAGCCACAGAGTTTAGTTATCAAACTACTAAGGAAATAACTTTCAACTTAGAATATTTGCCTAAAATTTTTAATCAAATGACCACTTGAATTTCAGGATAAAATGAAAACATTTTTAAACAAGGGCTGAGTTTACCACTAAAAGAATTTTGCTGAAAGGACACATGAGGATGTACTTTAGGGAGAAAGAATTAAAGAAAGAATAAAATGCAAGAAGTAATGATGAAAAAAGAGTATTTTAAACACGTGCATGTCCAGATTACCTATTAACACACTCATACGATTTCTTAGACTGCCTCTTTCTCCAGACCCATGACAGTGTTCAGTTGTCAAAGTTGACATTCGGGTTCTTAATTGTTTTGTATTATGTACTTCAACAACAAAAAAATTGGAACATTAAAAGCATTTGATTTTAGGTATTTTTTATGAACTTTTTTTGTGAACTGTCTTTTTTAACCCACATATTTTTCCTGCTATGTTAATGGGAGTTTAAGTTTAAAATTGATTTATGAGTTATTTAGTAAATTGTTTCACACATTGACCTTCATGGGTATTTGCCACTTACCTTTTTACTCTATATGGTATTTTTTCAATTTTTCAATACTTAAAATTTTATTATAGTTTTAATGTAATTCTTAGAAATCCATAACTACTGTAAAAGTATAAGCAAATTCAACTATGCTTATTTCTAAATTTTTCATATTTCAGCTTTTAGGATTGAAATTTTGATCAATTAAAATACTATTTTGTTGTGTAGCGTATGGTAGGAATACAAGTTAATTTTTCCCCTCCTTATGCTTGCATTTATTTAAATTGCAAAATGGGAATCATGGATGAATTAGAATTCATTTTACAAGATTTTCTTTAGTATCCAAGTGGCTGTAAAATATGGGGTTTTTGAAGTATATGCCTGCATTTCTATTTTTACTCTGCCCATATTAACTTTTAAGTAATGTCAGGGCATTAAATATTCAGGATTGCAGACACAGTTGGAGGGCTAATGAGTTAATATATGAAAATATTTATGACATCCTGATAATGGCATTGTGTATTTATAAGGCAATGCTAGGACAAAATTTAATGTTTTAAAATTGGTTTTGCATTGCTGCTGATTTATTTTCAAAGATACATAAATGTATTACTTTTACTGAAGCCAAAAAATGAGAATAAGCATAGACTATTGAAATCACTTTATAATCTTTAGTTATCTAATATAGCACTGACTGTTAATTTCACTGCAGAGTTATGCAGTCCCAAAAATTCCTTGGAGAGCTGGATTCATCAAAGGTTAATAAGTAGTTAATTTTCATGGTGGAAAATGTGACAACAAATGATTTTCTTATCCCTGATTATTTGTATTTTTAGTAGTCTAGATTTTGTGGAATGCTTTCTAAATTTATATAATTTCCCTTTCCTTCTATCCTCTAAATTTTATGAAGTCATAAAAATAAATATTCTGCTTTTTTTAAAATATATATTTTATTGATTTTTTACAGAGAGGAAGGGAGAGGGATAGAGAGTTAGAAACATTGATGAGAGAGAAACATCGATCAGCTGCCTCCTGCACACCTACTGGGGATGTGCCCGCAACCAAGGCACATGCCCTTGACAGGAATTAAACCTGGGACCTTTCAGTCCGCAGGGCGATGCTCTATCCACTGAGCCAAACCGGCCAGGGCAAGATTCTGCTTTTATTATTATGCATTTTTAATTCTTAATTAATATTTTTATTTTAGTATTGCCACTGGTTCTTGCTTTTGTATTCAATAGAAGTAACAAAGGCAGCTTAAGGATTTAGATGTTAATTGAAAATACGTTTAACTTCTTCATTTTCAAAAGCTGATTAGTGATACTCAACTGAAAACTGAAGGAGGATTTTCTACAGATCTCTGAGGTGTGCTTTCTGTGAAGCCATTTCTTCCCAGGGCTCTGTCTTTCCAAGACAAGTTTTCTTGGCTCCTCAGACTCCCAGCTCCATCTCCTTCACTGCAGAAGTCCACTGGGCGCTTGCTGGCTCCCTCTTCCCATGCAGTGGTGTGGGAACTTCCTCCAGGCAGTAATTCAGGGCAATCAAGGGCTCACCTCAGGGATGACTGTTCTAAATGGCCTGATGGCCAACATATTGCCATATACCTGTTCTGATTATTTATGCAGGAAGGTAAATCTAGACTCCTGCTAACTGGAATTGGGAGTCTGTTTAATGCTTAAAATACTAGAAAGCATTTTTTTTTTTTGTAGAATTTGACATGCTGATCATAACATTTATTTGGAAACCTTAAGAACCTAAAATAGCCAAAGCAATTTCACAACTGGAGGACTTAGAATACCTGATCTGAAAACATATTCTGAAGCCAAAATAACAAAGTAATGTGGTAGCATAAAAAATGGACAGAGAAGACAATGAAGTAAAAATGAGAGTCCAGAAAGAAATCCTTATATTTACGGTTTTGACAATTAAGTAGGAAAAGGATAGTCACTTCAACAAATAATTCTGGGGCAAGCGGGTATCCACAAGCAAAACAAATCCATCTAGACCAGTGGTTCTCAACCTTGGCTGCACGTTAGAATCACCTGGAAATCTTTTTAAAATCCTGATTTCTGGGCCTCATATTCCGGAAATTCTGTTTCTTTGTTATGGGGTGGGGCCACAACATTTGTAACAAAGAAACAGAATTTCCAGAGGATGAGGCCCAGAAATCAGGCATTTAAAAAGATTTCCAGGTGATTCTAATGTGCAGCCAAGGTTGAGAACCACTGATCTAGACCCTTTCTTTACACGACACACAAAAAGTGATTTAAAATGGAGTCATAGATTGAAATATAAGACATAAGATACAAAAACATAGGGAAAAGGAGAAAGTCTTAATGACCTTGGATTGGGTAGAGTGCTCAGTGCAATGGGAAAACCCAACCTATAAAATTACAGGTTAGTAAATTGGATTTATCAAAATTAAAAGTTTGTGCTTCTAAAAAAAACTTAAAAAATTAAAAAGACAAACCACCTGCTGGAAGAAAATATCCGAAAACTTTATATCTGATAAATGACTTGGATGCAGAATCCATGACTATCGAATGCACTTTGTAACCACTAATGGTGCGGAGGGGCCCGAAAACTTCTGGGAGCTGTTATATGTTAGAGTTCATTTGGCTCCAGTTATCAACCAGCGCCATCACCTTCGTTTATTCCTGGAGGACCAATAAATAGCGAGTTTAACATGCCCCCCGGGCCCTCACCTGGTGGTGATCTTGGCCTTCAACCTATACCGAGGACGTGGGAGGCACCACACCAACAGGACCGTACCCCTGAGGCTGCTGCTGGAGGTGGGGAGCTAGGGGCAGTAAAGGCAGGCCTGAATCTTTGTTTAGGTTTTAAGACTTCCCACAGGCTGACCAATACAGTGTTGGATTGTAAGTCTATCTGCTCAGATGGGGGTCCCAGAAACCAAGAGGTTACACCACATTTACTTTTACCAAATTTTTTACAATCAGTTGGGATAGCCCAGTGGTCGGCAAACTCATTAGTCAACAGAGCCAAATATCAACAGTACGATTGAAATTTCTTTTGAGAGCCAAATTTTTTAAACTTAAACTATATAGGTAGGTACATTGTTATTAACTTAATTAGGGTACTCCTAAGCTGGCCTTTGCTAAAAACGTCCTCAGTCTGATTGAGGTACGTTCGCTGAGGTCGACCCCTTCCAACTCTCCCATCCACACTCGTCTTGTATACTTGTTTCAGATAGACGAGTGTGGATGGAAGAGTTGGAAGGGGTCGACCTCAGTGAACGTCCCTCAGTCAGATTGAGGGCGTTTTTAGCAAAGGCCAGCTTAGGAGTACCTTAATGGTCATCCTCTCTATATGTCCAAACCATCTCAACATACCTTTCTCAGTCCTCAACACTAATTCTTCTTTCACTCTACAACGTTCCCTAAAATTAACTTAATAAACTTTACTTAAAGTTTTAAGTCAACTTTGCACTATATGTGCTTGCCGCATGTGGTAGTTTGTGGAAGAGCCACACTCAAGGGGCCGAAGAGGTGCATGTGGCTTGCGAGCCGTGGTTTGCCGACCACTGGGATAGCCTGTTGCTTCTTGAGCTCTTAGGTCTTTCCCACAACCTGTACCTGTTCTTGGGATTCATTAGCTGTCTCCAGGTCAGCAATGGACTGTCCAATGTGTTCCTCCCAGGACTGGGCCCAGCTGGATATCAGCATCCCATACCAGGTATTGCGGAACAGACTGGAGTATCTGTGCTTTCATTCTGCAGCAAACATGGCCCAATTAGGCCTTCAAAGACAGGGACATAGAGAGCTGTCTCACTCACAATCCCTAAGACTTTGTTGTACCTCCTCTATGGATTTCCAGGGTCCCATGTGCCTGGGAAATCCCCTTCATTGGATCAAGCTTCCTTGCAGGCTAGAATAATCCCATTTGTAGGAGAGTGAGCTCCTTGAACCCTGAGTGCCATGCAGACGCTGCCTGAGGGCAGGGTGTATGTCAATTTTGCTCATTTTCTCTTCCTCTTCCCCAGCCAGAGAAATGCCATACCACCCCTCCCCCATCCCACAGCTGCACTAACAATGCCTGGCTACTTCCCTGGCCTTTTGTTGGAGGTTGACAGCTATATCCATAAGCTCAGTGAGCATTTATTCTTTCATCATGAATGCTTCCTGGACTGGGCTGTTCCACTGTTCTGGAATGTGTTTTTGCTTTTCTGTTTTGTTTTGTTTTGTTTTAGGGGTTAGATGATTTGGGGTACTTTGTGTATTTATTTCATTGTCAATTACCACAACATCCTTCTCTTTACTTGCCTCACTGCCCCAGGGAATCCATCCTTTAGCATTCCGATCAAGCTTTGCCATCAGCTCCCAGAACTTAAACTGGGGCAGCTATGTCCTCCTAGCTTTGCAAAATGACACTTTAAGGTCTTCACTTACAGTCCTGTTCTCCCATCTTGTCTGCGAGCCCTGATGCTAGCAGAGTAGTAGACAACTGAATGTTCTTTTAAAATCTCAGCTCTTCTTCCAATTTCCTAACTTGAGCGTCAGCGTCTACTTGGACATTGGTAAACTGTCCACAGCTGAGGCCAGCCCCCGTGGGAGCCACAGCTCTCCCTTCTCTGCCTCAGTACGTGCTTCCCTGGTCCTCACACAAGCACAGTGGACCAGCTGGCATTGGGAGGGCATATTCACACTCACATGTTTGTCTGCAAGCACATAACATCTACACCGCCCTCCCCAAATAGAAGTCAGTGGGCCACCTGGGATTGTCCCCGAAGATGCTTCTTTCCCAAGACCCTTGATTTTCGTTCCCCTGGTTAACGCACCAATGATTGGCATGAAACCTTGTGAACTTCCCAGGGAAATTTGAAACTGGCCCCAGGACACAGAGGGCAAAGAGATACCAAAGAAGGAAGCCGGTCACTCCAGATTAGCAAGTGGCAATTTCAATAAGCAAGGGAACTTACCTGTGAGGCTGGTCGTAGGCATCCACAGGATGGGTAGATCTCCACATGGGTCAGCCAGAAACCTGGAAGTTCATACAGAGGCTTTAATTGGGCAACACACCTACCGTCCAGATGGTCTCAGTGCCACCCAACTCCCTCCCAGCTGTGTCCTTGAAATTGCTCCCAAAGCCAGAACCGTGGGAGGAGTGCACATCCCGAGGAGAGGGAGGGTGAGGAGCCTCTTGCTGCCCAGGTCCAGCTCACTGGGTCCAGCTTGCACGTCAGTAGGTAGTCATGTTGCTCAGGCACCTTCCTCCACACACATATACTCATTTGGTAGCATGAGTTTTTTTCTCTTTATAATAATCTCTTTCTGCATAATATGTCCAAAGTTATAGACAAATTTGGGAACACCAACTTTAAAATAGATCCATAATTTCAGTAATTTAATATTCAGAGTTCAAATACTTATACTAGATATGGTCTTGCTACATGATGGCATGAAAGGGAATATATAGTAAAGAAAAATTCAGATTAATAAAATATTTAAACAATTCTAGTTAGTGTCCCAGACAACTGGATGCTTGGTATACATAAATTGCCTGGTGGATTCTGTAGATAAGACTATTTGAGCAAAAAAGAACATAGAGAAGAATAATTGAAGCAGTAAGTCAACTGAATATTCAATAAATGCTAGTGATTTAAATATTTTTAGTAAATGTTATCATTCATCTGAATTGAGGCTGTGGTATACAAAAATCTATAGTTTGACTCTCCGTTACAGATTCTTTTAATAAGAAAATTATAATACATAGTTAAAGTGTGCTGGGGTCCAGCCCCAGCAGGTCCAGGGGTCCCCAAAGGTGTGGACGGAGTCGGCGAAGAAGGAATGACACGGAGACAGCGTTCAGTTGATCAGCAGCCTTGCCAGGATCTCTAGCCACAATCTCCAGCCAAGTTCTGTGTCCATGTTTTCTTGCTAGGTTCTCCAGCCATGTTCTCCAGGTTCGGGTTAGGTTCTCCAGCCAGGTTCGGTCGCCAGGTTCTGTAGCCGGGTTCTCTTGCCAATTTCTGTAGTCAGGTTCAGTCCAGGATCTTTTGCCATGTTCTCTCCAGCGAAGTTCTAGGTTCTGTTCTGCTGGGGAAGGGGTTAAGAGGTTTTATTCCCTCCCTAACTTCAGGGGAAAATCCCTACCTGGGGAAACAACCTTTCTCGGAGAGGTGACCTTGGTTAAAACACATAGTGCCAAGAAGGTGAGCAAATATATTAAGAACAGTATGCCATATACGCCAGGTCCCTTGAAACAGCAAGGATGGACCGGCTCCCGGCAAAAGTGGACCAGATGTCAGAGTGAACAGATCCGTAAAATGTAACATAATGACCCATAAGCACAAGAAGAATATTTAGCTTAAAGTGCAATCTGGGGAATGTCCGGCTAGTAGCTACCAGGAGGTGCGTTGAGGGGTATTACCCCAAAAGAGAAAAGGTGTGCAAAGTCTGGAAGTAAAAAGTGGTAATGTCATCAACAATTATCAACAATCATAAACAAGGTAAAATGTTAACAATAGGGTATGAATAAGCAAACTGTTGGAATTATAAAATGGAATGCTAATGTGCAGCCTAAAGTTTGTTATTGACGATAATTGAGCCTTCTTAAATATTCTAACACTTTAAAAAATCAAGAATGTAGTCTAAGACGTTTTAGGTCTATAATAATTCATTTTGTCAACAGTGCTATTTGTACATTTTATAAGGATTTTTACACACACTTTATTCTTTATTTTTATTCTACTTGACAGGTGATAGCTAAGGGAACTCTATTATGTTTCTCACGTCAGTTTGTTTTTTGTACTTATAATTTTTAAAAATCTATTTTGACATAATAGTATTCAGTGCATAAAGATTCATGACAGTTATATCTTCATTGTGCAGGTTCATAGCACCTTGCATACTGTTGCTTCTTATAAAAATTAAAATTTCATAAAACCCGTGGGCCTTTTCTCTCACATGCTGCCTCATCTACACATCCTTCTTCATTTATTCCTACACATTTTGTGGAAGCAGATGTGAGACATCACATGCTTGCCTGTTAGATTCTTTTAGTACTGGACCCTTCAGGGTGAGAGCAGGCTTTTATTCCTCTGCTTGATCAATTACCTGTTTCCTTCTCCTCTGCTGAGGATGAAGAGGTACGGACTTTAGACAAAGCAGTATGAAATTAAACACATAAGTGCTTAACATCTACGTCTTGTTCACAATCATATGTAACAGAAACAAAATAATGAATCGTGAATATTCACAGGGGACATGATTGGTTATATAGATCTTTATATGAGCATTTTTAGAAACATATACATGAAAACAACTTCAGTTTCAATCTGGACATTATTCCTTGGGAAGATATTGTTGCTGCAAGGTACATTTATTCTTATAAGGTTGTATAAAATCCTGCAGATAAATTAAAAATACAGTTTTATATTAAGCCACAATATTATATTACGCATCTCTGAGCTAGGCTGCTCAAGCATACACTGTTTACCAAGATTTGAGAGCACTTTTTACATGAGCACTCTACGCAAGCACATGTAACATGTCAGTGTGTGGATTGTGAGTATTTTGCCTTATATACAGAAATATCTATCTCTTTAAAATTCTCGATTTACATTTTTTTTGCTCTTTATTGTTGAAAGTATTACATATGTCCCCCTTTTTTTCTCTATTGACCCCTTCTAGCCTGCCCCCATCCCCTATCCCTCACCCCAGACCTTCACCACCTTACTGTCTGTGTCCATGGGTTATGCATACATGCATACAAGTTCTTTGGTTGATCTCTTCCCACCCATCCACCCACCCCCACCTTCCCTCTGAGATTCCACAGTCTGTTCCATGCTTCTGTGTCTGGATCTGTTTTGTTCTTCAGTTTATTTTTTTCATTAGATTCCATATCTGAGTGAGATCATGTGATACTTGTCTTTATCTGACTGGCTGATTTTGCTTAGCACAATACTCTCCAGGTCCCTCCATGCTGTCTCAAAGGGTAAGAGATCCTTCTTTTTTTTCTGCTGCATTCGTATTCCATCATGTAAATGTACCACAGCTTTTTTTATCCACTCATCTACTGATGAGCACTTGGGATGTTTTCAGGTCTGAGCTATTGTAAATTGTGCTACTATGAACATAGGGGTGCATATATTTTGTCTGATTGGTGTTTCGAGTTTCTTAGGATATATTCCTAGAAGTGGCATCACTGGCTCAAATGGCAGTTCCATATTTACTTCTTTTGAGTAAATTCCATACTTTTTTCCATAATGGTTGCATATAATTCTTGATTTAAACTTATGAGTTGCATGGTCAGCTTTCTAACAACCAATTGGGGAAGGAGTCACCATAATATCAAATAAAATATCACTAGGGGGACCCCAGGTAGGTACAATATATAGTACCAATATATGGAAATAACCTACCTGTCTGTTGATGGATGAATGGATAAAAAAAATGTGGTCAAAATATATTCTGTGTTCTCCGAAAAAGTAACACATGCTAACTCTATCAGATATTGCAGTTGGATACAATGTCAGAGTTCACCTAGTCCAATTTCATTCCATATGAATGAATGCTTTTCTAACTGTTAATCTTCTAAAGTTCAGAGAATTTTTTGAGAATAATTCAATCATAAACCCTCTCCAAGAAATAACCTTCCAGGTAGTTTTGCATATGATTTTGAGAGAAGAGGTCACGGCCTTCTGAAAGCATATATTGGGTACCAGGGATTTTCCAAGTGTCAGAGTCCTTATTGTAACATCTTTGACAGGGGATCATTCATGCTCGACATGTTCGTGACTGGCAATCTCTTAGTTCTCTGCATCTATTCTGGATAAATTTACTATCAATCACACATACTTCTCAGTTAATCAAACACAGTAAGAGTGTTCTTCACTCATGACATTATCAACGGGTATTGACAGCTTGCTCCAGAGAGGCAGCTAGTAAACACGGGTTCTAAAATCCCACAGGACAGCAAATATCACAGCTCCACCAATAGCTTACACAACAAAATGGTTCCTAATGGGGACACTTACGATTTGATTGGGGAACATGTTGACAGGGATAAAGCTTCCTACGATGAAAATAATACATAGACTAAAAATTACTGAGCGCCAAGGGAAGGTATCTTCCAGGTAAAAAAAAACGTATTCTTGATCTTGTTGGCAAAAGCCAACCCCAAACTACACAGACACTTGTCTGCGAAATCACTAGCTACTGAGAGATCCTTAAAAGGTCTCCACTCTCACTGTTGCCTCTGGTGATAACAGTTCTCATAGCGTCTCATTAACTTTTCTCAAAAGCACTGAGGGCCTTTGTCCCCATACAGACCTAAGTTCCATTACTTACTCAGTTTGGATATTCTGGAAAACCTAATTAACTGCTCAGATGGTATTAATGGATTTTAAAATAGAACAGTTATCTCCTCCATTTATTAGGTGCTCACTAAATACCAGTTCTTTTGCCTTTCCTTTTGACATTGTCCGTTAGCAATTGCTGTATAACAATCACAAATTCAGGGACATAAAGCAATAGTCAGTTATTTATATTGCTCGTGGTGCTGTGGGCTGCCTGGCCTTCACTGGCAGCTCTTCGAATTTTCTCTCCCCCTCCTCCGGGGCCTAGTGAACCAGCCCGCCCATGTCCTTCTCATGGTGGCTCAGAAGCACAGCTGTTTCAAGCCTGTTTTTCTACCCAACTGGCCAAAGCAAGCCTCAGAGCCTCACAGTGTTCCTGAATATTATATAGAATAAAGAATTATTTCAAGAGAGATAAAACACAGTCACAGGAGGGCGTTGAAAGGTTACATGGCAAAGGATGCAGAGGTGGAGAAATGGGAAGGATTGCTGGCGGCATTAATGCAGTTTACCACGTTTCCATCAGCCGTGAGAACTGCAAGTGGATTTCAGGAATGTATTATGTGAATCTTGTTTTATAAAAGCATCTCCTAGCCAGCAATGATATAATAGGAGAAAACCGAGTGCCACGAGGAGAAATGAAAATCTATAGTAAGGACTCAGAAGCAGAGCTGACCTCCGAAATATACATGTGTCAGGGCAGTAATTTTCAAAGTGTGGCCTGGGGACCCTGGGGATCCCCGAGACCCTTTCAGAAGGCCTATTTGGCAAAAGCTATTTTCATAATAACACGGAGATGCTATTTGCACTGTGGACTTTCATTCTCTTACAAGTATACAGCGGCCGTTCTCAGAGGCTACATGACATGATTTTCAACAGAGTGAATGCAGGAGCAGATACGAGAGCACATCCTCCTTTCATGAGGTTAGGTCAGACATTAAAGAGGTTTGCAAAAATGTAAAATGGTGTCAGTCTTCTCACTGCTTTTTTATTTTGGAAAATAGTTATTTAAAAAAATATAAAAATATGTTCACTTATAAAGGATTTATATTATTTTAAGGAATTATTAAATAAGTATTTTTAAATTCAGCAGATATAATCTGAGAAATGAAAGCTATTTGTAGTCCTCTATAATTTTTAAGAGGGCAAAGAATTTCTAAGATGAGAATGTTTTAGGACATGAAAAGAATTAAAAATCAATACTTTAAAAACTGGTATATGCAACAGGATACGCAAATAAATAGTTTCTATAAAGCAGAAGTAGAAAGCCATTAAGGGAAAAGAAGATGAAAGTAAAAGAAGGCAGTTTGCAATAAAAAGAATATTATATAGAGTAAAGAATTATTTCAAGAGAGATAAAACACAGTCACAGAATTAAAATCCCATCAGTAGCAGCCAGAATCCGAATCAACACTTTGAAATAATAAAAATCAATGACATCGAGGGAAACATTTGGGAGGTTTTCCAAGAATGAAATGTGAAAGGATACAATGAATGAAAAATAAGAGAAAGAAAATGATAGTTATGGGGATACAGTGCCATATATATCTCCTCTCTGAGGAGATGTCACAGACACTGGAACAAAAGTGACAATAGCACACATAATAGAATAAAACTTTCCTGAAAAGTAAATAGATGAATATGGTTTTAAAATTTTGAATATGAAGTTTGCAAAGCTTTATATGAAGACAGATAAATATCAGTGAAAGGAGAGTCACAATTATGTATGTCTTAGCAAAATTAGATCCTAAAGACTAAGTTCCAGGGGGAAAGATTGCCAATTAAAACACAACATGGGCTACTTCTAGGCATCATGGAATGGTCACTTGATGAAGATAAGGCTGGAGTCTCCAAATTTTGCTTTTCTTTCATATGTGTAACCATTATTATAATTTTAAAATTGTAACAAAATTATCAAAATACAGCATCCATATTCTCTTAGTGAATCATGTAGACTAATTGTCAAAGTTGAAAATCACGAAAGAATTCAAGAATTGGGAACACATGGAATAAAATGCATGCTTTTTCTCTCCTACCACAGGCCATCAGGGCTAGTGCTAAAGAAGCAACAAGGCTTACTGGTCTGTTGTGTGGAGTTACTGAACTTGAGTTGTTCAAGGACCATCTTCATACTTTTACAACACTCTCCCTCATCTCTGCTATAAAATATATATAAATATAAATATGAGAAAGCAACATTGTATGCAATTATTATTATCACTATATATAATGCTATAGTTTAATAGGGTAGTTGAGATTTATCATTTTTCCCCAGTAATTAAATGGAACCAAAGCCTATTTAACTGAAGTTAAAAGGCATTATGTATGATATATATATATATATACACACACACACACACACATACACATATATATGTATTTCCCTCTGGTTCTGCTTTTCACAAGTATCACAAACTTACCTTTTTCCCTTCCCAGACTCCAGGATCATACTTGTGTAGAGATCCAGAACAAAGATACAAAGATGCCAGCTGTATAAGTCATGGATGGGGGTGCAAAAGTCAGCCTGGAATGACAGGAAGCAAATCTACTAAAATGTGGGTCAGAATCTATTCCAATGATGGAATAATTCCAAAAAACAATCCTGCCACTAGATAGCTGAGTGCTGCATATATGGAGGCTTTTAGTAGGCTGAACAAAGGCCTCCAAGATATCTAGTCTTAGTAGCTACAACCTGTGAAGTTTCCCTTATTTGGAAAAACGTTCATTGCAGATGGGATTAACTTAAGACTCAAGATGAGGCGATTGTCTTGATGGAATCACAACTGTCCTTATAAGGGAGACACGGAGGGGATTTGACACACAGCAGAGAATACGGGGATGTGACCGTGGAGGCCAAGGAGCACCAGCAGCCACCAGAAGGTGGAAACGGCGAGGGACGAAGTCTCTCCTAGAGCCTCTGGAGGGAGTGTGGCACTGCCAACATCTCCATTTCAATCAAATGAAACTGATTTTGAACCTGTGGCCTCCAGAGCTGTGAGAGAGTATATTCCTGTTGCATTAGGCCCCCAAGCTGTGGTACGTTGCAGCGGCCGCAGGAAACAGATGTGGAGCTCACTGCCTCCTTTTGCACTAAGAACAGTTAGCAGTCAGCGGGGCTCTGGGTGCAGAAGCCCGAGGAGAGATGGCGCAGGCTGCTGCGCCCAGACACAGGCGTCTCTTCACGAGCTTGCTGAGTAACCACTGGAATGGCCGGGGAAGACTGCCTGCCACTCAGAGAGCACGCCACCGTACTGGGCATGTCACAGCACATATGTTCTCACTCCTTAGAATTATTCTGAGAGATTCACCTTCACCCCTCTTTTCCAATCATTCCCATTTAGATCTTTCCATGACTTTGTCTGGACGAACCACTATTGATCCTGAACCACTATGTATTCTTATCTCAAGTTAACTCTCCTTCCAGGAACAGGAAAAAGAGAATGTACCACCAGATTCTTCCTGTCGGGCATTTTTACTGTACTCTCTGTCCTTTAGACACAGCAGACACTTCCAATGGGACCAGCATATTGTGTTGAGCAGGAGTTGCAAAGCCATTAGCCATGAACCAAACCAGCCTCTGGCTGTATTGTTTTTAGATATATTTTTATTGATTTCAAAGAGGAAGCGAGAGGGAGAAAGAGATAGAAACATCAATAATGAGAGTCATTGATCAGTTGCCTCCTGCATGCCCCACACTGGGGATTGAGCCCACAATCAAATCATGACCTCTCGGTTTATCAGTCAATGTTCAACCACTGAGTCAGGCCTCAGGCCTGTTTTTATGACCCGTGAGCAGCCTGGCCAGTGTGGCTCAGGGCACATACCTGGGTTGTGGCTCCATCCCCAGTAGGAGGTAGCTGATGATGTCTCTCTCTCTCTCTCTCTCTCTCTCTCTCTCTCTCTCTAAAAATCAATAAAAACATATTTTAAAAAATGACCTGTGAGCCAAGAATGATTTTTATATTCAAAGTTTTGTAAAAGAAAACAAAACAAATTGTGTGACAGAAGCTGTATGCAGCCTGCAGAGCCTAAAATATTTACTCTCTGGTTCTTTACAGAAGATGTTTGCTGACCTCTTGTATGAGAGCCATTTGAAGCAGGCTCATTTTTTTTTAACCTAAGTAAACTGATCAAAGGAAACTTTTCTTTGAAACTTAATTGTATATGGATGAGAAGTGGCAGTGTGGCTGCAACAGCAGCTCCAAGATCATAGGAAAATAAGCCCATCAACCTAATTAATGTTACAGCTGACTGGTTCACAACCCTCAATATACAATTTATTTCTACTTGATGAGGGAGCTGCTTGTTATTCCTCACTTTATTTTTATTTGAATCGATTTCCAACTCATGATGAGCAATTGGATTGCATGATCCCTGATCTTCCAAGATCCTGTGTTCTATCTCCACCAAGACCCAATCAAATACTAAGAGCTGTGCAAGAAAAGGAAACTAGTTAATTACGAAAAAGGGCATAATTTGTTCCTAGATTTTGGCTAATTTGACTCTGGGTCCCTTATTGTTATTGAGGTTTGCTGCCAGCTTCATGCAGCGTCCTGATCTTACCCAGGAACACAGTATCCTTAGATCAACGAGGTCCTGAGGGTTGAGGGACAGTCTGACTCCTTGCTCTTCAGGCTGGACTAACTAGAAAGCTTTCTTCTGCTCTGAGTGCCTCTAAAGTGGCTTCTGATATCTAAGTTCCAGTATTCCCTCCCTCCCTTATGTAGCGCCTTCCTTTGGATTGTGAGCTAGATCTAGGTTCTCACTTCCAGCAAAAAGAAAAAGACTTTTTTCAGCAAAACTGGTGGGTTGTCACTTTCAAGGTGGAAAAAGACTGTAACTTCCCTCTCTCACAACCTTTTTCTCTTGAATCCCTCATTCTGGGGGAAGCAAGCTTCCATGCTGTGAGGAGCTCTGTGGAAAGGCACATATGTCCAGGAACTGATGTTTCTGGTCAATAGCCAGTGAGCTCGGATGCTAATCTCCTTGAAGCTTGCCAACAGGCTTATTAGTGGGTTTATAAGCAAACCTTCCTCGAGTTGAATTTTGCAATCCAACCAAATATCTTGATTGACCCTTTGTGAGAAACTCCGAGGCAGAAGACTCAGATAAGGTACTACCAGATTCCTGACCCACAGGAACAATCATATAATGAAGTGTTATTGCTTTAGGCTGCTAAACTTGGGGCTAATTTGTTAGGCAGCAGAAGATAAGTAATATGCCAAATCGAAGACAAAAGTCTTTTGGGTCATTTGTCTAGTTCGGTGGTTCTCAACCTTCCTAATGCTGCGACTCTTTAATATAGTTCCTCCTGTTGTGGTGACCCCCAATTTCATTGTTACAAATTGAACATAATTAAAGCATAGTGATGAATCACAAAAACTATATGTAATTATATATGTGTTTTCCGATGGTCTTAGGTGGCCCCTGTGAAAGGGTCATTCGACCCCCAAAGGGTCGTGACCCACAGGTTGAGGACCGCTGGCTTAGTTGATTGGAGGAGGAATCCAAATTTGTTGTATTTTGCTTCTGAAATCCAGACAAACCACTGAGTATTCTTTTTCTTTCTCATTAGAAGGAAGTGCATGGAGGAGCAGTCTTCCTTGATTATATAGGGATATCTCCACATACCCAGAGCACTAGACCCACTGGAATATCATTGAGGTAACAACACCTCTTTTCACTTTCATACGACTATTTCTTATGTTCCAGAAATATGCATCTTGCCAGAACATCTATGGAACCTGTTGCTTTTTCCTCTGCAGTGCCTATTTATACGCTGTCATTAACATGGTGGATAAATATGACTTTATTCAAGATTGAGATGTGGCTGAAATGTGAAATGCTTGCAATTTAAACAGTGGCTTCTAGCCGAGAATTGACATCATCTCATTGCTAGAGGATGAAGTCCCGCTGACTCTTCCAGGCAATAGCAAATGATTCTGGGTGTGTGTTTTTTAATGTGTATTGGGGTAGGGCAGCAATTTTCAACCCATGTGCCATGGCACTCTAGTGTGTCACAAGAATTTTTAAAACATCCATGCCTAACTACTTTAGTCAGGGACACTGACCTCTTTTCCCTTAGACTGTCAAATAAAAAAAATGTCAACAGCCAAATACAACAATAGCTGTCTGGTGTGAATAAATCAAAATTACACCTTTTTTTTTTTTGTCAGATCGGCAAAAAATATAATATACTTTTTGATGTGTTGCAGAATTTTAGTTATTAGTTTATGTGTGCCATGAGATGAAAAAGATTGAAAATTGCTGCAGTAGGAGAAAAAATCATCTAGACTAGTCGTTGTATTTCAGGTGCTAGAAGTCATGTTGTTTATTCCAGTGAATACTGTGCACCAGGAATAGTAGCTGCATTTGTTTCTCTCAGGTGATTAAGATTCTGATCAACCGCTGTCATTTTATCAAAATCCATTTGCTTTGGGTATAAAAAAATTACATATGTGAGTGTACATTTATATACATATACAATTTTTACCTAATACTCATATTATTGAAGCATAATTTATAAAAAGTTGACCTTATTAAAAATAAGTCAAATTGATGAGTTTGAGAAATGAATACACTTTTAATAAGTACTTCTATCAAATATAGAATAATTCTACCATTCTAGCAATTCCTTTGTACATCTTTTCAGTTAGCCAATGCCCACTAGAGGTAACCAATGTTCTGATTTCTATCATCATAAATTAGTTTTGCGAGTTTTCGAGTTTTATATGAATACAGATATCTTGTCATTTGTATTCAACTTATTTCGCTTAGCATATGCATGTGGGACTCTCCCATGATGCTGCATTTCACAGTCATTTGTTATTTTTATTACTGAAAAGTATTTATTGTATGAATATATTATAACTGGGTAATTAATTCACCTTTTAATGGACATTTGAGCTATTTCCAATTTTTAATTCTTATAAAAAAAAGTATTCATGAAGCTTTTGTATAAGTTTTAGGTGGACGTATTGTTATATTTCTCCAGGGTAAAATATAGGATTGAAATTGCAGGGCTAATAGGTTGCTGCATTGTGGCTCTAGCTCTAAATCTGCACTTGTAGGGTCTGCTTTGTGATACTAGAGCTGGACCCGCTAGTCATTTCTGTTTGTTAGCTGGCACCATGTTCGGCTTTGCCAGGAGGAGAGCTTTGTGGAGGGATAATTCACTTCTTCTGATGCGATAAAAACTCAGGGGACCTGTTAAGGGCGTGTCCTTGCCCTGCATCGTCTTGCAAGTTCCACCGCCAGCAGCAGCCTTCCCTGTCCAGCCGTGGCTTCATGCCTGGCATCTTTGTTTGCTATCCTGCAATATACTCATAGTTTAACTAATTCCACTCCTTCTTTTAAAAAGTCTGAGTCTGTGCCATAAGTGCATGTGTGTGGGGAGGTGGTGGTTGTGGCTCCCCAAGATTCCAAGTTCTTTCATTGCTCACTCTCCCTCTGTCTGGTGTGGTTTCTGCGTTTCATGTTTAGAGGCCCCTTAAAAACCTCCTTTAGCTCTTCTAATAATTACACACCTTTGAAGAACTTATTGATTAAGATATCTGCACCCCTATGTTCATTGCAGCATTATTACAATAGGCTAGACATGGAAATAACCTGTGTTCTTCAATAAGTGATTGGATAAAGATGTGGTCCATATGTACAATGGAATGCTACTGAGCCATAAAAATGATGAAATATTGCTATTTGTGAAAACCTGGGTAGATCTTGCAAATATTATGCTAAGTGAAATAAGTCAGGCAGAAAAGGATCAGAACCATATGATTTCAGCCATATGTAGGATATAAAACAAAAAGCAACTAATAAACAAACCATAAAAACAAGCAAAATAACCCCCAAACTCATAGATAAAGACAACAGAATGGTGGTTACCAGAAGGAAAGTGAGTCCATGCATCGGCCCTTTAAGAGGAGCACATGGGACCCTAGCAGCCCTCTTTCTCACGCAACCACACTCCCCGCTGATGTTCACAGCCAGAAGTCATGGGGACTTCTCTTCCCAGCTCTGGAACCCTTGGCTGGGTGGCCTGTGGGGCCGGACCCCTGGCTCTGAAGCTCAGATATAGCTCTGTATTTTTGACTTGAGTGTGGATCAGTTCATTTTGCATCTCTACCCCTTTACCAGTCTCCACGTGGCTATTTTTTTTCTTTCTTTTTATTGTTGACACCATTACAATTGTCCCTATTTGCCCACCTCCACCAGCCCCCACAACCTTTCCCTCTGGCCACCACCAGACCTTATTTTTTTTATATCCTTAGTTATTGGATTTCTGATCAGCTAGACTTCAGATGGTTCTCAATGATGATTGTGGTTTAGTTGTAATTTTGGTGTGGCAATGGGAAGATAAGCACACTACTTATCTACTCCACCATCTGGAGTGGAAGTTTCTTTATCCATTTTTTGTTTTATTTTCACATGCATTAGTTCGACATCATTGAAAAAGCTCATATACATTATTTTTGCTTTGAACATTTAGTTAAAATTTAAAGAAGTCATGAAAAGAAAAAAAAATAGAATTTTATATTGCCCTCCCCCAGATTTATGATTTGGTAAGATGTTTACCCATTTCTGTAGATCCAAACTGGTATTCTATTCTTACTTTTTCTTTAGCCTAAATAACTTTCTTTGGCATTTGTAGTGTGTTACACTGCTAATAAATTTTTCACTTTTGTTTATCTGAAAATATTTCACCTTTATTTCTGAAGGATTTTCTTGCTGGATATAGAATTCAGAGAGAGGTTTTTTGTGTTTTTTTAAAGATATATAACTCTTGTAAAACTTTAGACAAAAAAAGAAAAGATATATAACTCCACTATCTTTGATCTCTTTTGCTTCTAATGAGGTATAATCCATTATTCTCATTGCCTCTATGTAATGTGCTTTTCCTTTACTTGAAATTCTCCTAAGATTTTATTTTGTGTTCAATATTCAGAAGTTTGATTAGTATATAGCCATGTGCAGTTTCCTTTGCATTCCCTGAGATTTTTAGATAGGTGGATTGATGTTTTTAACAAAATTTGTTAAAATTTCAGCAGTTTTCTTCAAATATTTTTAAGTTTCATTCTCTCTCTCATATTCTTTTCAGGCTTAGATTTTATACATTAGCCTGATTTCTCTTGTCCAACAGGTAATTGTGACTCTGATCATTTTAAATCTTTTATTTTGGTGTGCGTAAATTCATCTTACTTTGTATAATTTCTATGGACTTCAGGTTTATGAAGACTTCCTATTGTAGTGTTGAACCCGCTAAGCTTATTTAGTTAACTTTTTATTTCAAATTATAATTTTCTCTTCTATCATTTTATTTCTTTTAAATATTGCCACAATCTGTCATGCTGTTTCATCTCTTTATCTACTTTTTCTTGGCATTTTAAAAAATAGTTATGAAAGTTATTTTAAATTGCCTCATAATTCTAACATCTGGGTCATATGTGAATCTGCTTTTATTGGCTATTTTCTCTTGATTATGGTTCACTTTCTCCTGCTTCTCAAGACTAGTAATTTCTTAATGTATCCAAAGGCATTTTATTATTTTTTAATAAAAATCTTTATTCTTGCCAAAACCATTTTGGCTCAGTGGATAGAGCGTCGGCTTGCGGACTGAAAGGTCCCAGGTTCGATTCCGGTCAAGGGCATGTACCTGGGTTGCGGGCACATCCCCAGTGGGAGATGTGCAGGAGGCGGCTGATCGATGTTCCTCTCTCATCGATGTTTCTAACTCTCTATCTCTCTCCCTTCCTCTCTGTAAAAAATCAATAAAATATATTTTTTAAAAAATCTTTATTCTTGAAAGTATTTCATATGTCTCCCTTTTCCCACCCATTGACCTCTTCTAGCTAAGGTATTTTAAATAATATATTTTAGAGACTGGGTTTTGTTTTTTGAAACCTTTGAAGAGGATTAAATTTTATTTTGGGAGGCAGTTAAATGTGACTTAATTTTGTGGAGTCTTGGCTGTAGACTTTATTATAGCAGGTTCTTACTCCTAAAACTTGACCATTCAGAGTTTCCCCTGGAAAGTCCAAGTTGTGGCAGGTACTGAGTAGCTGCGGAAAGCTCTGCTTAGTTCTATTATTCATCCAGCTTTTGCTTTGCCTCGGTAGTTTGTTTGCTTTTTGAGTGTTGCCTTATTACATGTAATATAGTTGCTACTGAGGATATGGGGAAATGTGTCCGCAGATGTTGTGGCTCCCTCTAGGGCAGTGGTTCTCAACCTTCTTAATGCTGCGACCCTTTAATACAGTTCCTCATGTTGTGGTGACCCCCAACCATAAAATTATTTTCGTTGCTACTTCATAACTGTAATTTTGCTACTGTTATGAATCGTAATGTAAATATCTGATATGCAGGATGTGTTTTCATTGTTCGCGACCCACAGGTTGAGAACCGCTGCTCTAGGGCGTCTTTCTTCTTCATTGTTCCCTTCTCAGCTTTCACGCCTGAGAAGTCCTAGACTCTAACTTAACTCTTTAGCCTAACGAAATCCTTAAATTCTCTTTGACCTCTATGCTCTGTGCACCATTCAAACTGGATCCCACAGAACAAGAGAGGTTAAATGTCAGTCTCACCTTATTTGCTCCAATGGCCATTTTCTCTCTAGTTTATGGATGCTTTTAGTCAATTTGCCGTGTCTTCGTACCATTGCTGTTGTTCCTAGGGTTCATAATTGTTATCGACAGGACTTTTCTCAATTCATCTTTCTTGAGTCAAACTGTAGAGCTTAGTGGTGTTATAATAGCAAAGCTGTCACCCTGTATCTTCCAAGGAACTTCAGTGGGAACTAGTCTCTGAATTTTCCCCAAAGACATGGTGTTGTTTTAACTTATCACTTTTTAAGGCAAAGGAACTCTAGAGAGATTTTCTTGACCCTTTTAGCCATGCCTTTTATGTATCTCAATAGCCCTACTGTGGAGTGTACTCAGCTGAAACTTCGTTTATCCTCTAACCTCATTACATGTAATATAGTTGCTACTGAAGATATGGGGAAATGTGTCCGCAGATATCATGAAATTCTGGGTCTGCAAATATTAGTGTTAGCTCAGAGCCGATGTAGAATAATTCCTAGAATATCAGGGTATTTCTCATTTTTCTGTCTCTTCTCTCCTCCTTCTCCACTACTTCTTCCACCTTCTTGTTGGTTGAGGATCTGTAATCTATCATGTTGTATTGCATTGGTATACACCAGAGTTTGAGGACTTCATTTGGAGTGTTTTTCATTTATTCAAATCAAGTAGGACCTTAGTGGTCACCGATCAATCAACCTTTACCAAAGACCTTGGTGGGTTAGTCCATTTTTACTTCCAGCCTTTTCCTGCTGCCTTGTATGGTCCCCACTCTCACATTGGATCTGAGTTACATTCTGATATTTCCTCCAGTGGCCATGACTCTCCAATCTTCCGTGAGATAAAGAGACTTTTTTAAAAGCAGCATCTTCCACCAGCTTACCTTGCATGCAAAGAATAGCATTAAGTCACGGTCATGAATATTGATCTGCCTTTACCAATGATTTTTTTTTTAATGTTTGGCAAAGAAAGTGCCATCTATATACTATTGGAATTATATTTAGTGAGTAGATTCTAAATGTTAAATCTACTCTAATATTCTTATCTCTTTAAGTTCTGTATTTCTTCTGAATATTAAATCAGTAAATTTATTAAAAACATATGAACCTTTAAAAATTATGAGCCAAAGGTAAATCTAAGTTTAGTCAAACAAAAGAAAAACATTATTACCAATCTTAAGGCTCTTCAGCTCACACATTGAAAGAGAATGCTTGCTCAATGCATGCATATTAATAAGTCCAGCCTGCTATGAAGGGAACAGGGAGTTTGCATGCTCAGGATTTCCACTTTTTGGACATATAACCTGTGAAAATAGTTAAAAATATAGATACAATAGTTATGTGTAAAAATGCTCAATTGTGCAACAACCTGCAACTTTAATTGGGAATTGGTTATATTAATGATGAAATACCATGCCATGAATAAAAATATTTTTCAAGAAGTCATTTTAAGTGAAAAATCATACCATTTTACATTTAGGTCAAAAATTGTGATATATAATTCAGAAGTGTCATTTACAGATAAAATAGTAGTAAATTCATTATTTTTGTATATTTTTAAAAATACCTAAAATATTTTACTTTATTTTATTAAATAATATTTTATTTTATTATATACTACCTTTTGGTAATACTACCTTTTACTAATAATATTTAGTATTATTAAATAAAAAAACTGACTATGTACACTGAAGGATGCATCCATTATACTTTTCCGATGGACTGTGTGTAGCCTAGTGTGGCCAGAATTAAGAATTGTACATGCAGGAGTGGCAGAGATGTGTAAGTTGGTGTAGAGCCAGATGCTTGGTCATAGTAAAGTCCACTTAATCATCATATATTCTAGTCCTTAATAGCACTGTTTCTTTCTATCTCTATCTTTACTCATTTCTCCTTAAATTTTAGACCCATGTACTGCGGCTCATTTAAAAATAATAGCTAATTTATTTTATTTACACATAAAATAGGAAGAATTTCTACATATTTGTTTTGATAATCAAAGAGTGAAACTATCTGAGTCTCCCGAAAAAGTTTGCAGGGAGTAAGAAGTATAAAAATAGCCCCAGGAATGTCAAGTACAGCACAGGGAATACAGTCAGTAATACTGTATGACTATGTATGTGCCAGGTGGGTATTAGAATTGTTGGGGGCTCACTTTGTCAGGTACATAAATATCTCATCACTGTGTTGTACACCTGACACTGTGGTTGAAATCTTAAAAAATATAATCTGAAAAGGGCTCTGTGTATGAAATCTTTCTCCTTAATTGTCAATATATAATAATTATACAGCTCTGGGTTTGTGTTCTAATTTTGCTTGTAGCTAGCTTCATGAAATGTCAAATTTCTTAACATCTCAAAACCTCAGGTTTTTAAAAAATCTTATGAAAAATTTATGAATATTTGTCAACATTTTCAAAAGGTCAAACAGGATCACATATGGGAAGTGTTTTGTGAGATTGAGTGTCATATATATGTTATTATGAAATATGAAATAATAAATTACAGATGATAAAACGGTTTTCTAAAATAATTATACTATCTAATACTAAAAGTCATTCTTAATTATCTCTTTTCATCAATATGCTCATTCATGATTCAGCTGATCAATTAATCATCCAGTGTTTCATTAACACATTAAAATTACTTGCGGGTGTTACAGAAGATAATAGACAATAGTTCCATTTAAAGATTATTGCAATGGATTTCTGGTAGAAGATCAGGCAGGAGAGAGGAGACCTGGGTATCTGATCAGCTTGGCTGCTGAGTTGCTTTGTGGCCTTATAGTTGAACAGTTTGCTAAAGATGTTTTCTTAACTTGAACTGTAGGATAGTGTTAGATGATCTCTAAAGGACCTCTTATCCCTGATATTCTCTAAGCTTGCAGATCAGCAGTTACCCGATTCCACAAGTGACTTTTTGTAAGACACTAGATTGCGGCCACATTCTATGTCCTCATCCATCACCAGAGTGTGGACCTACTATGGCAAGATATTAAGGAGACAATAGAAGGAGGCACCCCTGACCGTGGCCAAGGTTCCAGGAATGTTTCTGATGGAAAATATGTTGATGGTCAAAGAACAGGAGGAGAGTGACAGGAAAGATAAGAAGAGAAAAACAGACATCGGAGAGTTGTGCTTCCTTAACCTTGAAGGGGAACAGAAGGTCCTCGTTAAAACGATCCTTGTTCTGTAATCTCACGCTCCCAGCTGAACCAGTATTCCGTGCACTCCAGCACCCACCATGCAGCCAGCCCTCTGTGCTTCACACAGAATATCTAACTTCCCACTCACAGCTGCTCTCCCGTCGTGCTTCTCATTCGTTAGCACAAGCCTGTCTGCCCCAGGCAGGCTGCCTTAGATCAATGATTCTCGGGATGCCGTGTGCAACAGAATCATATGTCAAGCTTGTTAGTCACCCTGATTCGTGGGCCCAATCCTCAGATGCTCTGATGTGGTGGGTTTGGGGTAGTGTCCTGCAAACTCAGTGTTTGACACACACAGGAGGACTCTGATGTAGTTGGTCCTTGGGCTATACTTTGAGAAATACAACCTCAAATCAACCACCCAGGAGTCCTTTGACTATACAAGAAAAAACTCAGCTTGTCGCAACATGTTCCCGAAATCATGTTTGCTCAGTGGAAAGGTGTGGATTGTATTTTTAGAATTTTCCATTTTTATGGTGCAACACGTTATATCTGAAAGCTTTCACAAGCTGCTATATAAATGTAGTATTATATGGATGTCTATATATAGTTATACATATACAGAAATAATATATACCCTCCCAGAACATTAAATTTATAGGTTAGAAATGTAACATGTACCCACTATTTATGCAAAAGTGTCTGGCTGTGTTCACATGTTATATACATGAGAGATTTACATTTATAATGTACTTTTGTTGAAAATGTAGTAATAGATACATAGAGCCCCTCATCTATTTGTAGTATGCAGAAATATACACCAAAGGTATATATGTTTTATGAATTTAAATAATTCCTAGTTATTTTTTAATTACTGGTTATTTGATGCAAAAATTCATCACTTTCTAATTGACTGATGGCATTGATGCAACAATCATTGTGTTTATGATGAGTATAGAAAGAAAGAAATCATGGAAAGATGAAAGGAAATAACGTTCATGAAGGTAGTGTGCTAGGGACCTTTAGGCATTGAAGTTCATTGATCAAGTAAACCATTGTACTTATCTTAGCAAAGTTTGTCCTCCAGCAGCAAGAAGCAAGCATCTGCTGATGTGGTAGGATACACCTATCAGGAGAACAGATAAAGAAGAAACTAATTTTACCCGGGAACTTGCTTTTGGTTCCACAGAAGTACACCTTTTTGTCTGGTCTTTAAAGATGTGTGTGCTTGCATGTTAAGCACTACCTAAGTGGGAGGAGTCCAGTGATGAGCAGGCTATAATCTAAGACCCTGGGGGCCTACATTCCACGGGGAACATAAGATAGGTAGGAGGTAGTCCAACAACAGCAGCTACATGCTCCCATTTGTTCCAGGTAGAAGGGAAAGCATGCACAAGAGCCCAAAGAACAGGAAAAGGATAATAATTTTGAGGCCCCAGAAGTTGTTCGTCTGCATGGAATGTAGAGAAAAAGAGTGTGAGTAGAAAAATGGAGCTGGAGATCTAGTCAGGAGAGATGATGATGAGTCTTATAGGTCAAGGTGAAGTTTTTAAAAGACCATTTACTGACAGAGTAATGGTCAGTCACTGAAAGGGACCATGTAAAAGATGTGTGTGATCAGAGCACGCCAGATGTTGGCTGCTGAGAGGGGACTTGGTTGGAAAGGAGAAAACTGTAGGCATGAAGAGCAGTGAGGGACTGTAAGGGTGGCAAATAAGCATATAAAATGCTCACAGTTATTAGATAAATTGAAATTAAAAACATGAGATACTACTTCCTGCCAAATGTAACAGTTAGTTAACTTTTTAAAAATACTGACTATCCTGAGTGTGGATGAGAGTGTAGAATTGAAATGTTCACCTGCTGCTGTGGGAATGTAAAATGGTACAACCACTTTGGAAAACAGTTCAGTAGTTCTGTAAAAAGTTAAATGTACACCTACCGTATAGTCCAATCATTCCAATTTTAGATAGTTACACTAAAAAAAATGAAACTTATGCTCATACAAATACTTATCCATGATTATTCATAGCACCTTTATTTTTAATTGTCAACAACTCAAATTGAAAAAGACTCAAATGCTTATCAACAGGTGAATGGATATACAAACTGTGGCATATTCATCCAAAAAAATGGTAATCAATAATAACATGGATCAACATGAATGAATCTCAAAATAATTATGATGAGTATAAAAAAAGCAATACACAGAATTGCATACCATATGATTCCATTTATCTAAAATGCTGGAAAACATAAGCTAACAACAATGACTGAAAGCCTTTCAGTGTTGCCTATAGCCAGTGGGGGAGCTGCAGGGAGCGATAGGAGAGGAAGCCCAGAGGGTGCTGAAGATTCCACAGGGGTATGAAAGCTTGCTGCAATCATACTTGCCAAATTGTACCTTTAAGTCAGTGCAGTTCATTTCATGTCAATTAAAACTCAATAAAACTATTATTTAAGAAAGAAGAAATAGATAAAGGTGTGGAGAAACTTGAGGAGACAAGAGGAGATGGATGTAGAGCAAGTAAGGAGGGACTAGACTCGGAGAAGAAGCAAGCTCTCTCATTGTAATAGCAAAATGTAAGTATTTCTAGGTTTGATTCCAGAACATTGAAGGATTTCCTTCAGATGGATTATATTTTCTGTATGAGGTTAAAGAAATGGTTAACTATCTGTTTTCATTAATTTTTAGTGTGCATAGAATTTAACCTGGAAAGCTATGTTGGTTCCAGATTTACAAAGTTCTCTTTGATGTTATGCTATGGATTTGGGCTGGCTTTTAGAAAGTGACTAATAAAAGCAGAGTCAATGTTTTGTGTCAAAATTCTAACAGTCACAAATTTGAAAGAGTATTTTTTTAATATAACTTAATGTCCTCAGTCCAAATATTCAGAGTAGTGTGGTATAGTGAATGAAGCATTTTGTTTTTTCTTCATTTTGTCACTCATTTACACATTTGACAAGTATTGATTGGCATCGGCAATCTGACAGGTATGCTACTAGGCATAGCTAAGTAAATTAATAAGGATTATTTAACTTGGTGAAAAGTACTATAAAGAAGAACATCAATTTTACGAAGTAGAAAGTACTGTAAATTATAACCTGAGGACTGAGTGATGAAGAAGAGCAAAGTAGGTAACTTGTGGGAGGAAGACATAAGCAAAGGAAGAGAAAATTCAAAGGCTCCAAGTGAGACGCACAAGGCAGGTTCAGTGAATCAGGGAGGCCCAGAGTGGCTGGGGACTCGTGATCAGGAGCTTGTTATGAGATGAGCCTGGGTGTGAGTTTTGTGCACAGTGATGCTGGGCCATAGGAAGACTGCAGGTGGTAGAAGTTTCACTCTGTGACCTACATTTTAAAGGATCGCTCTGGTTTCTTTGTAACAAATGGATTGTAGGAGGGCACCCAGAAACAGGACTCCATTAAAAAGTGATTTCAGCTATCCATACATGAGATGATGGTGCCTTGGATAAAAATAACAGTGATGGAAATAGAAAGAAGTGAGTGGCTTTGAAACATTTTTTAAAAAACAGCTGACAGGACTGGAAATTGGAAAATTGAGGGGGAAAAGTTGTTGAAAGACAAAAGTCAAGATTGGATGTAATTTTGCATTTGTGGTGATGTGGCAAAGTTTGTCACTTCTCGGTTACTCGGGGTGTTTTACCTTTTATGTTGTAATCATGAGGTTCAAAGTCACTAATCATCCGAGAGATGCAAATCAAAACAACAATGAGGTACCATCTCATACCTGTCAGAATGGCTATTATCAACAAATCAACAAAAGACAAGTGCTGGCTAGGATGTGGAGAAAAAGGAACCCTCATGCACTGCTGGTGGAGAACAGTATGGAGTTTCCTCAAAAATTAAAAATGGAACTCCCATTTGACCGAGTGATCCCACTTCTAGGAATATATCTTAAGCATCCAGATACACCAAGCGCCCATCAGCAGATGAATGGATTAGAAAACTGTGGTACTTGTACACTATGGAATACTACGCTGCTATAAAAAAGAAGGAACTCTTACCATTTGCAACAGAATGGATGAAACTGGAGAGCATTATGCTAAGTGAAATAAGCCAGTTGGAGAAAGATAAATATCACATGATCTCATTCATTTGTAAAATATAATGAACAACATAAACTGATGAACAAAAATAGATCCAGAAACATAGAAGCATCGAACAGACTGGCCAACCTCAGAGGAAGGGCAGGAGTGGGGGTGGTAAGAGATCAACCAACGAACTTCTATGCTTGCATAGAAGCATAACCCATGGACACAGACAGTAGGGGTGTGAGGGCACGTGCTGGGGGGTGGGAATGGCTGGGGAGAGGTCAATGGGGGGAAAAAGGAGACATATGTAATACTTTAAACAATAAAGAATTTTTAAAAAAGACTGTAGGAGATACCAATAAATAAATAAATAAATAAATAAATAAATAAATATCAAGCTCTCTCATTTTTTGGGAATAAGGTAGGGATTGCGCCTCCTACCTTCTGTAACGTTAAGTAGCATGGCCATAGGATTTAATTTGGCAAATGAATTGCAAGGAGAGCTAATGTGTATTACTTCAAGGTGGACGTTTTAAGAGCCCTTTCACAATTTACCATGCCCCTTTTATCTGCTTTGGAGATTACATGTTGAGATTGGAGCCTCCCTCAACCTAAATTCTAGAATGTCCCAGATGCGTGCCCTCTGCACTTGTTTTAAGCCATTGAGATTTCTGTTGTTACCACAGTACAAGGCCACTTGATCGACATACCATGTTTAGGGGATTTCCGCCTATATGAGTCCTGGCTTTCTAAGCCAGAAATCACAACCCTCTCTCCCAGCTTCACTTGCAGTAGGAGCACAGTGTGTGACTTAGCATCGCCAATCAAGTGCATCCGCGTACTTAGATCTGAAAGAGAATCACGTGAAGAGGGAGAGTCTGTTCAATACCCATTAAAGACAAGAGGCAGCATTGGCTTCCATCTATTCGGCAGTGTCCAGGCTATTGGTGGGCCCTGGAGTGCTGCTGCCCAGTGATGGTGATGGCTGAGTGGGCCAACTGTGAGTATGGTGTTGATTCCTGGCTTTGCATCTCTCATGCCTGATCCTGTAGCC
>NW_006284838.1:1755978-1778819 GCF_000327345.1 Myotis davidii | reverse complement strand
CTGGGCAGGCGGGGGGAGGGGCTGAGGGCTGTTTTCAGGCTGGTGGGTGACTGAAGATCCCAGCCTTTCCTTTTTTCTTTTTTTTTTTTTATTCTGGGATTAATTTACCTTCTATAACTGTCACTGGAGCTGAGAGAAGGCTCCAGCTCTGAGGCTGTTGCTGGCTGAAAGCAGGTACCTGGGTTTGTTTACATTCTATAATTGAAACTCTGTTACCATCCCTGGCCGCTCTAAGCTCTGAGGCCACGCTGGCTGAAAGCAGGTTTCTGGGGTTTGTTTAGGTTCTACATTGTTTCATCCGGAGCTCAGAGCTGAGCTGCAGCAGGCGGGGAACGTTGACTTCCTCCATCACTGGAGTAAGCAAGCCTCATGTTCATGTTCGCGTCAGCTGCCTGACTGCTGGCCGCCATCTTGGCTGGCAGTTAATTTGCATATCTCGTTGATTAGTCAATGGGAAGTGTAGCAAAGTTATGGTTAATTACGATGTTTCTCTATTATTAGACAGGCAGTTTAGACTTTGGAACATGAGATATAAATGTAGCATTTGTATTGCAAATACAATATTCAAAATCTTGGAACTGGGTGAGATTATTTAGAAAGGAAATGTAGATAAAAATGAGGTTGCAAGAGGAAAACTTAAATATTCCAATAGGTCAAAAAGGAATGAATGATCTAAAAAAGATGACTAAGATAGAATGCTCAGTATAAATCAAGAAAACAAACAAAACTGTCAGTACAGTGGACGATAGGAAGTGAAGAGAGGAAAGTAGTGTTCACAGAGGTGGTGAGAGGTCAAGTGTGTTTAATGAGGAGTAAGATGAGGAGAGGTGTTCTTTGGGCTTGGCAACATATAGGCCGGTACTGATATACATTTCAATAGCGTCATAACAGGACCCCTATTGCCTGAGTAGAGAACTGGAGGACTTTCGGTATGACGGACAAGTTCCTTAGAAGAGTTACCCATTACATTGTCTCAATTTTTGCTGTTGAACAAACAACTACTAAATCTCAGTAATAAGCATTTATTTCTAATTTGTACATTTGTGGGTCAACTGCTGGGGCAGTTTAATTTCAGGATACAGGTCATCAAGTTTCCTGGAGTCACTCTGGACCACATACTCCTTTCTGGAAAAGGCAATGGTGTGGGAGTGATCACCTGAGGCTCGGTCCCTGTTTAGGGAGACCAGGGCTACCTCGTGGAGAAATATGTAATATTTCTTAAGATTAGACTCAAAATAGGCTTACTGTCACTTCTGCCTACTGCCTGCCACCTCCAGCAAACCCTAATCTCTAGGAAATTTGCTTGGGGAATTGTACAAATAATTGCTGAAACGTAATTTAATCTACAATTAATTTAATTTACATTTATTTTAATCTGACTTGTCATAAATATAGGTAAATGATAATTTCCTCATGTTATGTAACTCCCAAAAGTATACTGAGAAAATTATTTATATATAACTTTATTGTTATGTTTAATAATTTACTTACATAAATATATTTATTGTGACATAACCCAAAGAAAACTGAGGATCGGTGTAATCTGAAAGAACTGAAGAAAAAAGTATTTCATTTATTACCTCAGGGAAACATTTCCAAATATGTGTTCTCAAGAATGTTAATTCCACAGGGAAGCTAATAGGTGTGAGATGATAGGAAGTTTCAATGATACAATAAAATTTATAGAAACATAGGTTTAAAACAAATAAGCTTAAAAAATGCACCATGTATAAAATCTCTTGGTTTGTAAAGTATATTATGACTCTCCAGAACAATGAGAACTAGAATTCCTTGGAGCAGAGTTTGGGAAATTGATATATAAATCACTTTTTCTTTAAATTTTTATATTAAATTTATAGATTCTGAGATATAAAAACCTTTAGTAGTAAATAATTTGTTGATTGATAAATTTTACCATGCACCTCTGTTGGTGTACAGAAACATATTAGAAAAAAATAATAAACTGTATATTTTCCCTCAGAGATCTACACTCAATCAACTCCACCAAACAGAATTCTTATTGTCTGTGCTAGACCATGTATCAAGAACAAGGCTGAATGAAAGACAAGTTTTCTTATCAAAGAAATTCTTTGTCTCTTAAGGGAGAATAGACAAATACACAGAATGTGAAAGAGTGCTCTTTTCCCAAGGGAGTTAAATAAAGTTCATTGCAAGTTTTGAGTGTGGAGTGTGGATGAAAACGGGGTTCTATGTAAAGTAACCTCACAGGTGGTCTGATCATAAATTCTTAACTGAGCAAGTCATCGTGAGTAGTCACACCCCAGGCCTATAACGTCTTTAGTAAAAGAAGCAATCCTGTCCACTGTTTCTGGGCATCTAGTTTAACATGCCTTTGAAATGCCCCCTTTCAGACCACTCCTTCTAAAGCATGACCACCACCAAGATAGCACATATTCTTGTTAACTGTCCTGGAATCTAATCTCTACCGTCTTTCTCCCACCTTCATCAATCTCCCTTATGTTCCCCCTTAATTTCAAATGCATAAAAGAAAATGCAAAATTGTCATTCTCTAGAGTATTTGATATCTTGCTTCTCTGCAATTGTCAGTTCTATCTTAAATAAACTCATATAAAGATTCTCTACAAGTTCGGACTTTTTTGTGTGTGTTTTTTTTTCATCCACAGCAGTGATTCCTCATGGTAGGGGGTTACCTTTAGCTTAGAAGGCAGGATTTCTGGCCAACCTCTGCTGGCTTGGCCAGCCCCATTGGGACTGTAAAATTCTGTGGGAGCCAGCTCTGAAGTGAATTGGCTGTCTGCCCTGGTGAAATTGTCATTTCTCCATCAGCCTTTACCAAAAAAATATGCTCATGTTCTGCTTTTGTGTTTTATAGTATCTACGTGAAATACGGCCTTAGGCCTCTTGAAAGTGTTATTATAAAATTTTATAGGAACTCCTGGTTCCCAGAATGCTGTCCCCCATTTTTTTCACTCAGATAAATTTTATACAATGTAAACTACTTCAGCTAAAATAGACCTCTTCTTAAAGAAATTGAGCTAATCTCTGACAAATTACTTATTTTTAAAAGCAGAATAGACTATTTTAAAAATGTATTCATGCCAGTGGCAGCTTAGTGAAGAAGAGGTACATTGAGGTTGAGGGAGAGGAACTGCCCAGGGAAGGGTGACTACTGACCACCTAGCCAAGCTTCCACCAGGGACCTTCACCTGGTCTACCAGTTGACTATCAGCGTTGCAGGCCTAGGACACAGACTTGCAGTGCCCCCAGAATTTTGTGATTTGGTCTCTTAGAAACTGGCCTATGTTAAAGCAGATCATAAAATATACCATGTGATTTCCTCCTTTTCTCCTTCTCTTCCCACATTATCTTCTTCTCCCCCTCCTCCTTTCCCTGTATTTCCTTCCTTCCTTATTCCTGGAAACTGTCAGATTAGGCACATTTATCATGTCATGAATGGCACACTGGTAATTACTCTGCTCAAGACCTTACTTGATTTTTAAAAGACTTCCCCCCCGCTTCATTTTACATTCTCTTTTCTCTATGCCTTTATGGGGACATTTTCTAATTTAAGTAATGTGTTCTGTCTTCTTTTGGGGGGGGATTGGAGTTCTCTAAAGTTTGAATTAATATATTATTTTGTGCATTCATATACATCTCCTCTTATTTATTTTATGTTACCAAGTTATTACGGGGAAGCCATGTTTGTGCATAAAATCTATTGTTTCTGTTACATAGAACTTCAGGGTATATTCAAACATATTTAACCTGTCCAAATGATTGCCACTTACATCAGGTTTCACCCTCTGCTCTGGGGCACTATAATGAAGATTCCTATACATGTCCCCTCTGGATCTGTATGAGACTTCTTTGGGACATAGAATCTAGAGAAGAATTGCCGGGTTATACATGTCACACATATTGTAGAGTAATGTTTCTGTTATAGCACAGGCAATGATCCAAGAGAATGCACCTGCCTGTGGTGCTGGAGCAAGATCCTGGAGGATCCCAGCTCAGTTGAGTATCTCTAGTTAAGGTCATGGACCATGGAATAGCCTAGAGCAGTGGTTCTCAACCTGTGGGTCGTGACCCCTTCGGGGGTCGAAAGATCCTTTCAGAGGGGTTGCCTAAGACCATCAGAAAACACATATATAATTACATATTGTTTTTGTGATTAATCACTATGTTTTAATTATGTTCAATTTGTAACAATGAAATTGGGGGTCACCACAACATGAGGAACTGTATTAAAGGGTCGTGGCATTAGGAAAGTTGGGAACCACTGACCTAGAGGTTCCTAGAGAAAAGTCCAGGTAATTTGTGGTAGCAGAAGGCAATTTAGGGGATTGAGAGGAAGAAGCTATTAACCAATCAGAACAGGAGCATTTCAGAATGTTGACAACAGATACATGAACCTCAGCGGTGTGCTCCTGTCCTGATCCCATAGTGCCAGGTGCTTCGCTGGAATGGCAGCCCTAGTGCGCACTCCCACACAGGGCAAGGGTTCCTATGACTTCACCCACCAACACCAGCACTATCCAATGCTCTATTTTTATTCAAATCTAAAGAGTATGAAGAGGTACACCCGCCTTTCATTTTATTCTTCTAATTACTAATGTGTTTTGAATTTCTTATTTAACTGTGTTCATATGATTTTCTTATTTTTCTATTAAAGTTCCTACTTTTTCTCTGATTGATTTTTGAGTTTCTTGTATTTTGTAGGCATAATGCTTGACATGGAAAATGTATTTTCTCATAATATAATTTATCTGTAATTTTATCTAAGGTGGCCATGATTGAAAGAAAATCATTAATTTTTTATTATTAAATTTATTTGGGTGACATTGGTTAACATAATTATATAGGTTTCAGGTGCACAATTCTATAACACATTATCTGTACGGTGTATTGTGTGTTCATCACCCCAAGTCAAGTGTCTGTCACTATTTATTCTTCTTATGCCCTCTTCCACCTTCCCACTGGCAATCACCACACTTGTCTATGTCCATGAGTTCTTTCTCTTTTTAATTCATGTTTGCTCAACCGCCCCCCACACACACCTTAACAGCCTCAGCAACCCCTCTCCCTGCTCCAGATAGCTGTCAGCTTGCTCTCTATCTGTGAGTCTGTCTCTATTTTGCTTGATAGTTCATTTTGATTCATTTTGTTCATTAGATTCCACATATGAGTGAAATCATATGGTACTTGGCTTTCTCTGACTGGCTTATTTCACTTAAAATAATTTTTAAAATGAGGATTGTTTAAGGGACCTCTGAAAATCATTAATTTTTAAAAAATCAATCTTTTGCATTAAACAATTTGAGTTTCATTTAAGAAGTCCTCCACTAGTTCAAAAGGATAACATCCTGCATAATACCTATTATCTTCATATGTTTACTAGAAGCCTGGTGCATGAAATTTGTGCGGGGGCGGGGGGTGTCCCTCAGCTCCACCTGCACCCTCTTGCAATCCGGGAATCCCTCGGGTAGGGTCCCTAGGACTGACTGGTGATCAGGGCCTATCAGGGCTTTCATTCCCCCTGCTGCCAGCAGCTGGCCCTGCCCTCACTGCTGCCACTGTTTGCCATCTGTGTGGTGCTGCCCCATCCTCCCCCGCCACCTGTCGCCTCCTTCTGCAGGCGACAGACATGGGGTGCGATCATTTGGCTGGCCTGAGCCTCCCTCTGTGGGGCAATCACTGGCCGGCTCTGCACACCTGCCACAACATCGCTGGCCAGTGGCCTGGGCCTCCCTCTATGAGGGAATTGACCTTGGGGCCCCCAGATCACCTGCAGAGGGAGGCCCCACCCACCCACCGCAGCACCGCCAGCCGGGTAGCATGGGCCTCCCTCCTTGGGGCTACATATCGTGGGGATCCACCTACCGGCCTGGGGCTCTGTGATCAATTGCTGCACAGAGTGTGTCCTGGGCCTCCCTCTGTGGGGTGATCGTGGGGCAATGGTGGGATCCCCCTCCTCCCCGACCAATCGCATAGCTCCCGCCTTGGCTGGACTGGAACCAGTGGGTGTTATAGCATGGACTAGAAGGTCGTTCTGCTGTTTGGTCATTTGTTCGATTTGCATAATACACTTTTATTATTATAGATCCTCTGCTTGTAGGTCTCTAATTCATCTGGAATCTACTTTTGTATATTTTAAAAGGCAAAGATTCATTAATACTTTCCTCTAGTTAGTGAGACATTTTTTGCCAGACCTATTTTTACTACACAGGTCTTACTCTTTAATTGAGGGTAAGTTTTTACATAGACAGGAGACCGCTTTTATAAACTCTCCTTTTCTCTGTTAATTTGTCTAGTCTTGTGCCATTACCTCATTTTTACCACCTGTACTGTATATATACCTTCTCTGATGCTCTAATGTGTTTTAATCTTGCAGGACAAGTTCTTCATTTTCACAGGTAACTTACCTAAAATTGACCAAAATTACTATAGTCCAAGACTTTCGATGGAGGTTGCAAGGCTTCAGTAGACATCGGAGTTCCAAAATAGTTACCTCTGGCAGATTCTGCCAGTGCAATTGTTCTCTAGGTGGGAGATAGTTCTTGGTGCTCCTACTCCATCACCTTCCCTCTGGCTTCACTGCCATTTATTTATACAAGTTGTTTTGAGTCCTGCATTTCTTCCAATTTCTCCTATGCTTTGACTAGTCCATATAGGAAGCTTATGCTATCTGTTAGAATCAGGGTTTTATCTCTTTCCTTCCTATCTTCTTAACTGTTATTTATTGTCCTCCTCCTGCTATTATGTTGGCTCTCACGTCCAGTTTTGTGTTCCACAGTGGCTGTTAGTAGGCATCCTTGCCTTGTTACAAGCCTCTAAGGAAACACGATATCAAAGCTTTTTCATTAGGCAAAATATTTTGATTTTTTTAAACCAAATAGTAAAGGCTCTTTTGCCCTCTAATTTTATGAGTGTTTTATTATTATAAATGGTTGGATTTTATAAAATTATTTTTATACCTCTAGTGTTAGCCATATGATTTTTTTATTTTAATCTATTAACTTAAGGTGAGTCACATTGGAATATGCTGCACTACTAATATGTTTTTAACAGTGATGTGTTTTTTAAAATAAACTAGTAGTCATTTAGTAGTAGTTACTAGCTATCTAATATTTTAGATAGACAATCTGCAAATGAATCTGATTCTCTGATCTTGCATTCTTTATCTTATTTTTGAAATGAATTTCATTAGCCTAAAAAGTGATTTCTTTAATTTTTTCCCCTCTGTGTTTTCTAGGACATATTAATATTGTGATAACCTTTACATGAAAAGTTAGTAAAACTACCTGTAAAGGTCTCTGTGCACAGAAATTCCATGGAGACAGACTTCTGTCAGCCTGTTAATATGCTTTAGCAGTTCCTCTTTTTCATATTTTTCCTTGAATCAATTTTATCCTTTTGCATCTATCCAAATACTATAGAGATTTCTGAATGCACTTTTATATAGTTATTCAACATTCTCTGTCTTTAAAATTTTTTTGTCTCTCCATAAGCAGCCCTGAGAATCCGAATGGAGGTATTAATAAGAGTAGTCATTACATGTTCCTTCCAACATTTTTCTTTTCCCCTCTTCCTCTTGCCTTTCTTCTCCTCCTCATTCTCATTTTTATTTTCATTTTCATTCTAATTCTTTTCCTGTCTCTCTTGCTTAGGCCTTCTTCTGACAGTCTCATATGCTGTACACAGTAGTAAACTGTGGTCACTGCTGTGTCTTCTTGCACACAGCCCATGTCCATCCACCACTGCTGTAATCCCCAGCTGCTTCTGATGGGTACCATGCTGTTCATTATGTCCTTTTCCAGCTTCCATTATATAAGACCAACTCCTAGTTGACTCCAACTTTCATACTTAATCCTGTAGCGCCAGTGGTCGCATTGCCTCTGCCATACATCTATGCTATAGTGGCATCACCATCTCGCTTCAGGTTTGACATCGCCTTCTTGCCACTTTGCTTGGGAAACCAGATGGTAATGTTTTTAATTATAGACACCAACCTTTCCTATATGACTCACATGTCAGTACTGAGGACCTGGGCCAGGAGACAGATTTTTGTGACAAATAATAATGTTCTTTCTCTGAACCTGGGACCAAGCTTGTTTGCCTGACATTTCTTTATTTTTGGTTTGAAGGTTCCTCCATTCCTTATGGACGTGGACTTTTGGTAGATTCATTTCCATCAGTTCAGCAAACATGCCGGATCTTCAGCCCCTGGATGTACATCGCTCCCCCTCTCCATTCCACCATTTCCAAATAAGAATCCCAATGAAGAAAATAACTACCAGATGGATAAAAATGTTGGCAGGGGCCTGCTCAGGGTATTTTTGCCTCCAAGTATGGAAAGTTACAGAGTAAATCAAAGTAGATACAATGAACAGAGATAACAGAAAATAGAACACAAGAGTAATTTATAATTCTTAGCATGTTGGTCAATCACGTGCTTCCACCACTTCCTGTGCTTCTACAACAACATATTTGGATGTCTTACCAATCAGGACTCATCAACCCCTCAGGGGGTTATTTTGTCTCTTTAGTTTGACTTCTCATATCTCTTATTGATCCAGTCAGGATGCATTATATATCATAATTTCCAAGGGACCAAAATGATGCTTCTGACTTTCAAGTTCTTGGGAAGCTCCATCCCCCACTGATACAACATATACACTAGATTTAATCACATCTACTGCATAATTTTTAAAATTTACTTAAAGTTCATGCTGACTGACAGGCATGCTATTCTTAAACTTTTGGCTCCTTTTTTTTCATGAGAAAGGCACCAACGAAGGCTGATAAGAGTTATATTGCATTGTTCTTTGCCACTTAGAGAAGTTACTGTGGGGAACTCTGGAATAAAAGAGAAGACTTCAGGTTGAGTCCCAGATCACCAGCTCTCAGACCTATGACTGTGGCTAAATTATTTAACCTTTCTATATATCCTACCAGACTTCTCTTTCTGTTAAAATGTAGAATTATTGCTCCTGGCTATAATCACATGGCTATTGGATAGGAAATTGGTGTCAGAATACTTCATTGTCCCTAAATGTTATGCATGTATAGTAATATCAGTAGCATTGTATTCTTTTTCAACTAATAAGGCCATTCTTCTTAGAGTAGAACTCAACTTATTGGGTCAATTATTTGATGAGTGTGCTAAGGGTAGAAGCTCAACCTCTTGTTGAATAGGCTAGAATAAAGACTTAAACACTTTGAGTTTTCAACAAACAGAGAAAATTTGGAATTAGTGATGAGTAGGGGGCTTTGTAAACATCGTGCATATTGTTTCGTGAGTGATGTGATACCTCCACTTGACTCTCGGCCATCCCTATCCTCAGTATTACAATGAATCAAGAAACATTTGAATGTTCTGTAAAATCTGGTGGAAAGGATTTTTTTTCCTTTACAGAAAATCATTTCTGAATGAGATGGGAACTCCTGTGTGTGGCTGGAACATTGCTTATGTGGCATCTACACCAGATACACCTGTATTAGATGAACTGACTGAGAAGAGACACACAACGCTGAGTTAAATGTCTGTGGATGAATATTGCTCATTATAAAACTTATGAGCAAATTTTACTATTTAGCTACGAACCCCAAACCATGGCCGTGCAGGCCAAGCATAAGAAAGAAGGATTATTTCAGTGTTACAGGTGCCTCAGATTTAGGACCCAGTGTAGGTGCCTGGATATCACAATGGTGGTACTTTCATGTGTGGCAGAGAGATTAGCTGATGGCTGGGCTACCATAGCTTAATTTGGGCTATGGGCCCAGGATTTATTTGCAGCAGAGAGAGTGTATGGAGACACAGGCTTAGGGCCAAGTCATGAGCCCTTGGGTGCCCTGCAATTAGAACATAGACTTTAAGGGCAGTCACTTATAGTTAAGACCATATCTTCTTCAATATTATAATTGATGGAAAAGCTCTTTCTTCAGGCCCCAAATCTTCATGTTCTCAGAAACCTATACATTCTGTCTGAACTCTAGAAAGGTGGTCATAGTTACCACGAGTCTGAAATCCATAATCTAGAAGATGGTGAGGTGAGAGATGGCAACTGCTAGACGTGAATCAGTTACTAGAATACAATAAGCAGCAAGTGGGAGAGAAGTTCTGAGGTGTCCAGAGAGTGGCTTTGGGCAGTAAGAGTGAGAAAGACTGCTTTATCAGAAAGCACATCTGTGCATCAACCCCCAGAGGAGCAGCCTTCCACATGGGACACACCCAGTTCCATGCTCACATATACACCCTGCCAGGACAGGGGGGAAAAGCAAGGCACGCTTGAAGGGGGCCAATCAGAACTGTGGGTCTCTGTGTTACATAAGTAAAATATTCTTGTTTATTCTCTCTCATGTTTCCAACTCTAACTTTCACATGAAAATTCTTATTTTTGTTCTTGAACCAATTTAGCAAATACCTGCCTGACCTGTCTGCAGTGTTACCTATAACAATGTAAGCATGAATTCACAGTCAGATGAAAAATTTACAGGTGGCATTTCAAGGAGAAGGACCTCCCTCTTATCAATGGTGGAATCTTGACACCTGTTAAGAACAATCATGCAAAACTTGAAAATAAAGCCAAAGGATAACTACATGAGCTTTCAATCTTACCCTAGAACATTGTCTCTTAGGACTGCCTAAGAGTTATTCAATTCTCAGGAAGAATGAAGCTTACCTGGATTTTCACTTATTATTAATTGGAGTCCACACAATATAAAATTACATATAAACTTTTAGGGGTGGGTAAGTTGTAAATGATTTCTGATCAGTTGAAATTAAAAATATTTCTCTCAGATAGTAAACTATAATTCCCTCTAGAATTGTATTGCCCTCTAGAATATTTACTAGCTCTGTACCTAACTTAGCAAAATTATTGCACTATCCCACTTTCATGCTCTTATCAGCTGTATAAGCTTACTGGTTATGGTATTAATAAGAGGTTAAATTAACTTTGATACTTTTGCATGAGAGTCATGTTTTAATTTTATTTTAGAATTATAGATTGAAAAAGCAACAGAAAAGTATGGGATGGTGGATAAAGCCTCAGTCTAGTAATTTTTATTCCTCCCCCCCAAAAAAACCAGCATTATATATTTGATGACTAATTCATCTCCTTGATCTTATCCAATCACTAGTGCATCCTCTCAAATCTGAAGGCGTTTATTTTATTACTTGTGCCCAGATAATTTGCAGAAAGGATAAGAGGCTCAAATCAAAGCAGAGTAAATACCATTATTATTTTGGGTTCAACACTAATTTGCTAATGCTTATCTTTCATTATTTTGAGGTTTCCTGTTTGATAAAATTATCTATGTTTCTTTTTAATGCTATTCATTCAATATTTATATTTAAAAGTTTTTTTTTATTTCTTCTGTGTTTATATACGGTGAGAAAGTGTTTGTTTACTCACATGAAAACAATCTTAAAAATACAAATTACTCTTCTTTCAATAGGTGTTGTGCTTTGCTAACTGTGTCTTTTTCTTGTTTTATGATTCAGAATATTTTGAGAGAAAATTGAAAGAATCTAATGAAAGCTCTGGACCCTTCATCCTAGAAAAAAATGGACATATACATGAAGTTTTACAAACAATTTCAGGATTTGGAAGCATACTCATGAAATGATTGACTCTGGGAACAACAAATCAAGAGACTCTCCTCTACCATTAAGAAACATCCTCTCACCATTTTGTTTGTTTGCTTGTTTATTTCTTCGTTTTTTTTATTTCTAAACCAATACTCATAACACCCAGTTTGAATTTTGAGATCACATCCTGGGTTCTCTTTATAACTAAACTATTTCAGCGTTTTATTTTGTGCTACTCTTATTACCATCATAGCTAGCTAGCAAAGGGGGAGCCAGGCATTATAAACATAGTCATCTGGGCAGCTTCACCAGAAAGCTGCAACATTACACTCCCCACGGAAACACTGGTCCATTCCCTGCAGAACACAGGGGTGGGGGGGACAGGTGGGAAGGCGGGGACGGGGTCCAACAATGGGGAAGATGGACGCATTCACAGTGAAGTCAGGGTGATGTAGGAAAGGTGCTTACCTGTTAGTCTAACCTGGAAACAAAGACAATTGGCCAGAGGGGTGGACCCCAATGCAAGCCCGGGATAGTTTGAGAATACCAAATCCCAAGACAAAGGAATTTGCTCTCTCTTCTTCCTTTTGCTTCACTCCTACTTCCTTATACCCACCCACGCTCCCTCCACACCTATGTGGCCTAGAAGCTAAATAACCCACAGCCAGGCAGACCCCATAAACAATGGACTGGAGCTGAGAACGCAAGCTGGCCTAACCAGATGCTGGCCTGGACTGTGCAAATGTGAAGCGGAAACTCTGGACACTGGCTTTAATCCTAGCTCTGCTGAAGACCAATGAGACTTTTCCCATGGCAGGATGGAAGGAGATGGGACCTCAGAAACACAGGGGTTTAATTCGACAGAAATAAAGCTTTCCATGATAACTCACCCTCCCATGCGGACCTCAGGAAGTTCTTATTCTTATGGCACCCCAAGAAGCCCATTCCTACCAGTGACAGGTGGAGACACAGAGAACACCCCACTGATAGCTCTCGGATGGCTCAGTTTCACATAGCATCTCATTTAGTTTTTACTGTAATAATGGATATACATTTTAACATGAACTGTATATTTCACAAGAGACATAGTCTCACATTACTTTCTTTTCTCTATATATTTTTTTACTTACGCTTTTATGTCATTTATATTTTTGCCCTATGACTTTCCACATGCTACTAAAATTTCACTATGTGAGTTGGAAATAGAAAGAAGTCAAATACTAGCTGAAATGGTAAGTAACATTCTCTTTGGGGCCAAGCAAACAAACCTGGAATAAAAGTTACTGTAGCTCTTATCACTTTTGTGTTTAAAAGGATTGTATTTTGCACTGTACTGCAAGTCTTTGAAAGCATACAGATGTGTTCACCTTTGGATCACCCCAGTCCTGAACAGATCATTGCCATGGAGCAGCAGCTCATAAAACACTTGGCTGGATAATGAGTGATGAGATATTTGAAATATTCTTTTTTCTTCAAGCAGATATTGTGTTTTTCAGTTTTATTGTTTAGTAATTGTTGGATTGGTTAGGAAACACACAAGTCTCTCCTTTCAAGCTTATCTATGACTATTAACACTATGATTAATAATCCCAGTGTATTAATAATTCTAATGTATAAACATGGAAGTAAACAAAACTGGATCTTTCTGTTTAAGATATGTAATAAAGAGAAGAAAGAAAACCAATCAATATTTCACAAATAGAAAGTTCTCAGACCATTTTAGATAGCATTTTAAGCTGAGAAATTGATATATTTCTTTAATTTCCCTTATGATCAGGTTTCCAGGAGCTAAAAAGTCAAAGCAGTTTGAATAGAGAGATACTTATTGGTTCCTCTAATTTAAAATGTCTTTCATAAACATCACACAATAGAGGACAGAACATGGACTTTGAAGTCAAAAGGACTGGCTTGAACATGAGACTAGCTGTCCCCGAGCTATGGGATTGAGGCAGGTTAACTTTTATGTTTCCTTTTCTTTATCTAAAAAAACTTGAAGTTAAAGAATGCATATGGTTGTTCACTTATTTCATAAGTGAAATAATAGCAAATGTTCAGGATATTGCCTGCACTGTAGGATGCATTCATAAATGAAATCTGTTAGTATATTGTTTCCTCACAGTTAAGTTGCACTGGGCAACAGCAGTTTGGTGCTTTTACACAGTCCCTCATGCAGAGAATGTAAAATTTCCCACATACATTTGTATGTAGAATTGTTCATCATATAAAAACAACAAATGAACTACAGTATGGAGAAAGTGAGGAAAAACAGTAAGAAGAGAATCATATGCAAAAGCAAGTCTATTGCAAAGATTGAAAGTAAAACTCAACTTGGAGTGGTGATGGTTTATTGGAATGAAACAGTTATAAACATTTTTGTAAACATTCCCCAGTAACCAATTCCTTTCTTATTGATGCATCTTTTTAAAATGTTAGTAAACAGGTTATTGTAAAATATTGATGGTTGTGGTTCAACCTGCTTCCCCCAGTTGAATGAGCCCCCTCTCACCTGTTAGTGATTACAGTCTACCTCTTCATATTGTACACTCCAACCTTCACCTTTTTCAGTTTGTTACTGTGGGGTTCCAAAGCACTCACTACATTTATAGATACTTCTCACCGGGTCTGATATAGTGGGAGAGTGTCATCTTTTCTCACGTCTCTCTCTCAAGTTTATAGTCAACTTTCCCCAGAATTCAATTCGCCAATTCCTTATTCTAGGACAGTGGTTCTCAACCTTCTGGCCCTTTAAATACAATTCCTCATGTTGTGACCCAACCATAAAATTATTTTCGTTGCTATTTCATAACTGTAATGTTGTTACTGTTATGAATCGTAATGTAAATATCTGATATGCAGGATGGTCTTAGGCGACCCCTGTGAAAGGGTCGTTAGACCGCCAAAGGGGTCGCGACCCACAGGTTGAGAACCGCTGCTCTAGGAGCTCAATTGTCTGTTTCTTGTCACAGCCTGGACTCCTTTAAGCCTGATTGATTTAAGGATTCCTCTTGGATTATTCTCCTATTCCCTCCCAAGAAGGCTTTTTTTCTTCATATGAAATACCTTACCTCCATTTTTTTCTGATATTGTCCTGTTTTTAATGTACTTTATATAATCTTTATTACAATGTCAGATGTTTCCTATTTATGTTAGTGATTTTATAGATGTTTTGTAAGAAGTTCTTTATAATTTTAGATGTTTCCTATTTGTTTAGTACTTTGGTCTTTTTCATGGATATTATATAAAAACACAACAAAACAAAAAACAGCAATGGATCATATTATAGTACTGGAATTGGAACATTTGGAAGGAGTAGAGCCAAGTAAATGTGCAAAATGTATCATTTTAGTGCAAGAGTCTCTTCCTCCTCTTAATTAAAAGGCAGGTTTGGGAGATAATGTTAAATAAGAAAGAGATAAAAGTTAAGTATGGGAAGAGGCTTAAAATAGGGTCTGAACTCTGTTTTAGCAGCACCTCCCCCAATGGGAGCATGGATCTGAGGTGCATAATCAAACTCTGGCCTCCCACTCTCAAGATGGTTTGAGAAAGATCCCTCCGGCCTCTTTTTCCAACTTCATTTAGGGTGCATGGCAAACAGGTAGGAATACTCTGCTTATGTGGTCATCTCCCCTAAGCATCAAGATCCTCATGGGTGGGTTGTACCTTACCCATCATTTTTGTCTGGTTCCTCGCTCCTCCATGTTAGTCAATACATGTTCACCAAGGGAATTTACAGGAATTGAGTGTCTCCAATTAACTTTGAAATTGTTCCAATTCCAGTATTGCAATATGATTCATTCCTGTTCTATTTTTTTTTTTCCCCCTCAGGAGCAATTTTTAAGCTGATCATTATGATAACTCCCAAGCCCCACCCACCCCCACCATGTTAGTTTTGAGAAACAGACTGAACCATCCTAAACTGGTTATTGTAGGGACACTATGTCAGGCTGACTTTACTCAAGAGTGCATTCCTGAATCTGCCTTCTGTGCTTGTGAACCAAATCTCATCTTTGGCCATATGTTTCCAGTCTCACTTCCTTAGTATCTCTTGCTCTATCCTTCATCAGTTTAAAATATTTTCCAAATTATTTCTTTAATTCTGATTTTCCTTTTTTAAAAATATATTTTATTGATTTTTTACAGTGAGAGAAAGGGAGAGGGATAGAGAGATAGAAACATCAATAAGAGAGGATCATCATTGATCAGCTGCCTCCTGCACTCTCTGACCTAGAATCAAACTGGTGACCTCCTGGTTCTTGGGTTGATGCTCAACCACTGAGCCACACCAGCCAGGTTGATTTTCCTTTTTTATTTTCCTTACCTTTAATAAGTTTTATCCCTTTAGGCATATGTCTTGACAGACTGATAGACTCCATAGCAGAAGGCTCAACTCTGGTACCTACCTCTCTCCCCAACTCCAGCAATTAAACATACACACACACACACACACACACACACACACACACACACACACACACCTGTTGCTGCTTTTATGAGAAGTCATAACAGCAGCTATCCTAAATTCATTGAATAGTGCAAAAGTGGTTTAGCTTAGTCAAAGGAGAGTATCATAAAGTTGAGAGCTATGGTCTGTAACCAAAGGGAGCAAAACTTTACCTTAGGCATGATGGCTGGGGAGGACTGCTTCTTTGGCTCTTGCATACAGAAAGTCTCAGATCTCATCAAAGGAACAATTTTAGTTGTCGAAGAATTTAATATGCTTAATAACATAACAATTGCCAATATCTTCCTATTTCTCTAATAGAGACATATGTCTTAGAGATTTTTATGGAGACAAGAAACTGAGGCTCAGGGAAGCTAAATGAATTGCCCAAGAATCAACAAATATGTGGCCATGATAAGACTTGGACTAGAGCTTTTGACTCCAAAATCCATATTTTTCACAAATAATTTCGATTGTACTTTATAAAACACTTTCACATAATCATTAAATTCTTTCAATATTCTTGAGTTGATATTTTCTATATTTCACTAATAAAAGACTCTACCAAAACCCTCCCAGAGTTGGAACTGGGACATTTCCCAAGACACTTGTCTCCAAATCTATGAGTCTTTGACTTTCACTGCTAAACTTCCTGTCTATCCATCATACGTGCTCTAGAAATGGTGATGCATAATATCAACAGTAATGTTGAAATTCTGTTTTGTTAAAGTTTGAATATTAGTGACATAAAGATTCTTGCATTGTGCTCATTGCAACTTCTCATTCACCAATGACTTACCTGTTCAGATCACAAGTATCATCAGACAATTTGACCACTAACCAAAATGATCAGAGAAAGATGTTCTTGAAAAAGTTGTCTGTTGTTGGCAGAATTGAGTTCCTCCCCTGGAAAAATTCATATGTTAAGACCTAATTCCCACTACTAACCCTCAGAATGTGACTGCATTTGGAGAAGTTAACATTAGGTCATTAACATTGGCTCTAATACAATATGACCAGTGTCCTTAAAGGAAAGGAAATATAGACACAGACAGGTGTAGGGGAAGGTGATGTGAGGACCCAGGGAGAAGGTGGTCACCTACAAGCCAAGGGGAGCGGCCTGGAGCACATCCTTCCTTCAAGGCCCGAGAACTTGACTCTGTCAACACCTTGATCTTGTACTTGTAGACTCCAGAACTCAAACAAAAACATTTAAACAAAATAAAGTTCTGTTGTTTAATCCACCCAGTTTGTGGTACATCCCTAGGGCAGCCTTAGCAAACTAATACCGTGTGAAAAGGCTCCTTAGTAAAGTTTGTCATCGGAATTCTGCTGATGCTGTCTCCAGGTTCATATGGTCTAAAGTTGTCCCAGTGATTAACTTTTGCACTTCCTGTTAGAGAGGGAAAGAAAGACACCTTTATAAATTCATATCCTGCTTTTAGGCAAGTGGGGGGGAGGGCAGAGAGCTTTTCTTATACTTATTTATTCTCAGTTGCCTTCAGCTTGAAATAATCATTGTGTCAACAAGGCATGTTTTGGGGTGGCATATTCTGCTATCCTTAGAAGCTCCTCTGGAAATGAAGCGGTAAGGAAGTCCATATGCAAGTCAGAAGTTTTGAAAGGCGCAAGGAGTGTTAATTCATCCAGTTCAATAACTTTGAACCAGAGCTCACATCATAATTATCCATAAATTGCTTAAAGTCAAATATATCTGAATCCTCTATGTTTGATTCTCCAAGAGTCCGGGTGAGCCTTGAGCATCTCAGAATTCCCAGGGACAATTTTTGTAACTCTAGACATTCAAAGCGCATCCCATAACAAACAGATAAGGCACCATATATGTGTTTTTAGGTTGTTTTGAAACCTGTATCTTAAGTCTTATATATGTAAATTGAAGTGTTTGTATTTAGATTTCCTGAAGGAGGACTATGCCTATGGCTTCAATTTATTTTCATTGCTTAGCAGTACTTTGTAAAAGACTTTCCAATTACTTCAGAGATTGGATGGTCCAACCTAGTGGAAAGAACATTTCCGTGGCAATCTGAAGACCTGGATTGGAGTTTCAGTCTGCATGCAAGGGGAAAGCATGATAACTCAAGCCGATCAGTTTCCTACTCAGTAATCAAGTGCTTATAAGCTTTCATTCATGAGTCACTGGGAGAATAAACATGCAAAAGTGCTTAGGGAATTTCAGAGTGTTGTGGAAATACAACGCCTTTCTGGTCCAGTTCTGTGGACTCATTGATATGCTCACTAAAAATGATATAATTAGTTTCCAAAGGCAATTTTCAAATTTCAATTAGTCTTTTAAAATATATTATAAAGGTAATTTTTTATGTTTGTAATTACTGCATCTTTATAAAAAGTAATGGAAACTGGAACACTAAACATTTAATGTAAATTTAATTAGATTTATTTATTTTTGCTAATATCTTCAGTTCTATTGTTTTGTATTACTGGGGCAATTGCCTATGTATTTGTTATGCAATCTTTCGTGTTTATGAAACAAGTAACACTCCTCTAGAACCATTTAGAAAATGTTATGGTCTCTTTACTTTTGTCATGTGTGTCTCTTCCAGATTATTGATGATGTTCTTACTAGGAATGCCTGAGACATGCATCCTGCCTTATTACTTGAAGGAGCCCCATAGAAATTTCCTTGCCCAGGGCCAATGTTGTGTCTGGGGAACCCTTATCGTTTTTATTATTATCATCACAGGATTCACTTCAGCATAATACCATCAGGGAACTTTGAGGTACAAGATCTATTACTCCCAGGTCCTGGAGGGTACACAGCATGCCTAAGGGCCACACAATAAGATCTCCAGGTGTCAGTTATCTAAGTCACTCAGGGTTTTCTGAAAGGGGAACTTCATGGGTGTGGGGGGGCTAGTTCCTTATTTAGCTATTTTACTGGTAGCTGTGTCAGAGAGCTAGCAATGCTCATGCAAAATGGAGGTCTTTTCCAATGGACACCTCAGCCATCAAAGCTTAATGTCAGGCACTTACATTACGTTTATAGAAACAGAGAGGCAGAAAGGAACTCAAAGGTGTGGAACCTTGAGGAGGGGTGGTTTACCCAAGCTAAAAACCAAAATTCAACACAATACATTTGAAGAGCTACTTGGCTTTATAAGCAGTTCATTAATCCAGCGGCATTTCATGTAGCAATTAGAAGGGTGTTATTTCCAAGAAAACACATATATTCTTTTTTAAATTAAACAGTTTATTTTGAGATAATTGAAGATTCACACACAGTTTTAAGAAATCATTCAGACATCCCATGTACCCCTCAACCAGTTTTTCCTAACTGGGTACAAAACTATAGTATGATATCACAAGGGGAAACTTAACATTGATGCAATCCACTCAGTGTGAACCAGATTTCTTAAATGTTTTATGAGGAGACTATAACTATTTTAAAAAGTATTTACCTCAAGACTATCTCTGTAGTCACACAGTTGAAATTTGAAATCCAGAGCACATGATCTCTTTTCTCATTATGTCAAATGTTTCTTAATATCATCTGGATTTTGTTTCTATAAATTATTACGTAATTGTGTTTGACCTATGTGCCTTTAAAGAAGACTTCTTTAGATAATTTTGTTTGTTTGTCTGTTTTATAACCACACTTGTGAGACTTAGAGTTATCTCTACTTTTAAGTGGTTTAAGTTCATTTCAAAATAATTTCTGTGACTTCCCTGTGATTTATCTCATTATTTCCATCTTTCTTTGATGATTAGAATATGTAGTCAAAACCCTCTTTTCTTTTAAGCTGTGGAAACACCTGCTATGTTTTTTGAGTCTTTGAATATGTGAGACTGTAGTAGGCAGTTAGACAGGCATGAAGAGAGTTGGAACGATAGGTCAGGTATGGGGTGTCACCAGGACAGAAATCCCTGGGTGCCTTAAGCAATGGGAACGGACCTGGCGTTGACTGTTCCTCCTCTGGCATATCGGTGAGTGAGCATGTGGGTTAGAGAGCCTCTGACTTTTCATGGTCATGCAGTTCAGACTCTCCCCTGACTTTTCCTCCCCTGGCATGTTGTTAGTCATGGGACAGACCTCCTTGAGAAGGAACTATGGGGGACAGAGGATAGCCACATGGCACTCCCATACAAGTCCTTGTTTGAGTACTCCCTTAAGCTTTAAGCCCTCAGGACAATGAGGTTCAGACCCACATCAAGTAATCTTAGGAACAAAGCCTCTAGTTGCGGACCACAGAGTCATATTTTGGTGAAACTAGAGATAACATCTAGGCCTTAGTTGCGTTTCAGCTCCAGACCCAGAAAGGCAGGAAGGCCAGGTGGGGCCATGCCATGGCAGACATCGGGACCAGCTGCAGGAACTAATGAACCTTGCCCTGGCCTCGACCAATCAGGGGAGACCAGGAACCTGAAAGGACACACCTGGAAAGCTAATGAATATTTTATTGAGGTCCTCTCCTGAGACCTCCCCAAAAATCTCTGCCTTTAAAAGCCCTGAGGAGGAAAGACCCAGGGAAGACCCTATCTTTTTTCTTTCTCCTGAGCATACCTGCACCTTTCCGCACCCCCCTCTTTCCCCAGGTGTGCTCTCTCTGAAGCACGCTCATGCCTTTCCCCCTCTCTTCCTCAGGTACATTTTCTTGGCTTTTCTTTCCCCTAAGCTCCAAGGGCCCTTCTTTTGCCTCTGTAACTCATTTCCTGAGCTCACACAGCCCAGCTGGCTCATTTTTTACACTTCTGTGACTTTCTAAATAAACTTTTGCTGTATTTGAGTCTTGACTGAATTCTTCCTTAGCCAGAGCTTAAGTACCGAGGTTGCTGAACTGAGGCCCAATGCTGGTAACATTTTGGTGCTGTTTGGCCACTAGCAAGACGGTTTTTTTATTATTGCTCTAATAATTCGCAATAACACTTTAGTAAGAGTTGATTTTTATAACAAATTAAGAGTTTGAAAGATTTTCAACAATCAATTTTAGCTAGTATATTACCCATTTTTATAGATTTAAAATTTAAAAACAATTTCTATAATACAGTAAACTTTTAGTCTAACATTTATGTTTGATGAACTCAGTCATTATGCATAGGTGTTAGGCCATGCATATCTATAAATACATATGTAGTTATTGCCTATTTTGTTACCAGTTGGCATTTTATATAGCTATGGACTTGCTTACTATATATGGTTCAAATATGGTCAACCAGTAAATTCCTAACAATTTTGATTGCACATATTTATTAGTGAAACTCTGAGCAAGTGCCTCAAAATTATATAAATATTTAACAAGTTTATGTATATAGTACCACTGATTTACAAATTAAATGTTAACAAAGTTCAAATTCTTTCCAAACATTTTTAGAAAACTAATTATAAACTCGTGAGATTTTCTTTCTGGTTCCAAAGCTGATGTAAACATAAATAATACATACACATATGATAAAGAAGGACACTTAAATTTTACATTAAAATAATGAATAAATCATACTGAATACTTTGATAAGTGTTAAAAGCACATTATTAGCTTTTATGTTATTAATAATGTCTTTATCTTAAAAATATCATTGGGATTATAAAACCCCACAATCTAGGATGAAGAGTTGAGACACAGCAATCTATTTCTAAGGCAAAATAGTAGCTGCCTTATCTATTTGAATGCACAGCTGGCTATGGTAAATGTGGTCAGTTTCATAATGTAAAGTTATGAAAGTGTCCACAAGATGGCAGATCCAGAGTCTAGGGTGCTTTATTCACTAGCACATGGCAAATATGCCCCCTAAGCCTTATTTTGTAACACTGGAAGGTCAAATTGATTGCAACAATTAAAATAACATCCCTTTTTTTTTTAAAAAAAAAATACTTTCTACTTTTTGTCTTTATTAGAATACATATTTAGTGAGCACTTTAAGACAACTGTCAGCCTCATGCTATAGTATACTAGGTTACTATAATAGAAATCAAAACACAGCTAAAACTGTTTAACTCTCCCTAATCATATCAAAATGAATCATCTTGCCTTTAACTCATAAATACCCTTATGGTGTAACATGATTGCTTCTCACAAAATACACATGGAAGTCACTCTTTTTAGAGTTGTCTTATCTATAGTGTTCATAAAGAAATATGTCATCTCAGATTGCTGCATAGTGTATAAGTCCTATAAAAAAGTTATAGGAATAATTTAATAAACACCCAGATGAATCCTCACCTAAATTTCTGTCATTGACTTTATGTGATGTACTCTCTCTTTCTTTGTATACACATATATATGATTTATATCTATAGACACAGTATACTATTAATATATATCTACACTAATAAAAGACAAAAATGTAAATTGACCATACCTTTGCTATGCCTTAAGCCACGCCCACCAGCCGATCAGAGCAACTATATGCAAATTAATCAACTAAAATGGCAGCCAGCAGGCACAGATCTGGAGTAAGCACGAGGCTTGATTGCCCCAATGATGGAGGAAGCCTAGCTTCCCACTTGCTGTGGTGACTCTAAGCTCCACTCAAAGCAACCAAGTTTCAATTATAGAAGGTAAATAAACCCCAAATACCTGCTTTCAGCTGGCCGTGGCCAGGGAGCTGGAGCAAGCAGGAGGCTTCCCTCCCACCTGCCCTGGCTGGCTCTGAGGTCCTCTCAAGGCTACTAAGTTTCAATTATAGAAGGTAAATAAATCCCAGAATAAAAAAAGAAAAGAAAAAGAGGAGAGATTGGGAGCTTCTGTTGCCGGGGGCTTTGCCAGCCTGAAAACTGCCCTCAGCCCCTCACCCAGACTGGCCAGGCACCACAGTGGACTCCCACCCTGAAGGGTGTGTGACCAGCTGCAA